>NW_021848825.1:1349520-1380738 GCF_003651465.1 Formica exsecta | reverse complement strand
AAAAGAAGTAAATATATCATTTCTTATATAAAAAAAAACAAAAATATATATATATTATACAAAAATATTATTTCATATATAAAAGTTTTTTAACCCCTCCAATTTCTTTGTTCAGTTGAATAAAAGTTTGAATTACTATAATGGAAAAAATGCAGAAACTATTATAATCTGTTATTCAGCTTGTTATTTGATTTAATCATAATGATTTAAATACTTGATTTGAACATAAATTTCATGAAAAGTGTAATGGAAATTATATTTATAGTAAATATATTTTTGGAAGTTGAAAAGAGAAATACTCATCTCTATGGAGAAGATAGAATTTTTCTATAGATAAGTAGTAAATATAAATTTATATATATATCAAAAAATTTAAGATCTATTTATGTGAAATATCATTTGTAATTTATCTTAATAAATAATATCAATTATTAAAAATTTGTATAAAAATATTTAACCAAATTAAAAAATTTGTGAGTAGAATTTTATATACAAAGCTTGCTGATAAAGTAATGCTAATATAACAGTTAATATAATATCCTGCCTGTAAAATATCACTGATAAATATCTTACTTATAATGACAGTTTTTAAATAATCTTGTGTATACTAATTTCTTTATAATAGCTGATTGATTTAAACTTTGTACAAATTAACTCTATCAGATCTGATATTATGACAGTCTATAAAATTATTATTGAGTTGCACCACATTTTGAACAGGTTTGTCTTTCACTGAAACAGTTCAGAATAATGTTTTATAAAAAAAAAAATATTAATAATCTTTTTCGAGGCTTACCTCAGTATCTGATGAAGCTTTTTCCGGAATTCATTGCACCGAGCTTTTTCAGATGCAAGTATTGCATCACGTTCTCTTAGTTGTTGTCTTAAATTATAAATTGTATCTTCTAGTGCTTCAAATATTGCCTGAAAAAATAGACATTTCATTAAACAACACAAAATCTGCTGTAATCTATAAACCTGATGTACATGATATGAAGCTAACTCTAGATTCCTCTGCTGTATCGGATAAGACAGGAGGTTCATCCAAACAGAAGAATTCTCTTACGCACGAAACACCTATGAGAATTGAACTGCTCAATATGCCATTAACGAATGCTTGAAGCCCACATATTCTTTCTTCTAAAAAACTTGGAGCAAAATTATCACCAAGCCATTTTTTTCTTGGTAGAGATAAATGAGCAATAGGAACCTTCTGTCTTTTTAATTGAGCTAATAATCGAACAAAGTCTGTGTATCTTCTAAACACAAACCAACAATCACCATTTTTCAATTCAACTCGAAGTTTGTAAACCTACGTATCAAAGAGAGAGAACAATATGAATAAAACAGCTCTCATATTTTTCATATATTTTAGTTTTACATTTTAAAGTAAAGATTTATATATAATTAAGAAGTATAAAAGGCATATATTTTTCTGCATGCAAGATACAGTATTTATATTTATGTGTTATGATAGAAAAAAAATATTGACATATTAATATATAATTTAGCATGATGATGTAGAGTAATAAGAGAGAATATTTTTCTGCATGCAAGATACAGTATTTATATTTATGTGTTATGATAGAAAAAAAATATTGACATATTAATATATAATTTAGCATGATGTAGAGTAATAAGAGAGGATAAGAGAATTACTAATATACAGCATTAACTAACTGTAAATCTAGCTCTTTCCTCCATAATTTCATAACCAACAATAGGTATTCTCAAATCGTCACTAGTGAGGGGTGATTGAAGAATATCTGAGTTGGTATTGTTATCATTGGAATAGTTAAATTGTTGCACAAAAGAATTTGAGTGACCAAATCCATCTGAGTCAGGACTATCAAGAACTCTCACGGTACCTGCTTGAGAACTTCTTGCTTTACTAATTGCAAGTGTTACCTCATTGATGCATCCTACATCAGCCTCTGAATTGGACATTTTAACTCTGACAAACTAAACAAAACCATGCAAACTTAAAATAAAAAACAAGTATTAAAGTTCAGCTATTTATACAAACAAGTAAATTTAAGCCAAATTCCATTTCTTATACAAAATACTGTAATTAATATATATAAAATAAATATTATATTGAGATGTATTACAATTTGATAAAATATTAAAACGATAAATTTACATGAAGTGTATTTGAAATTAATTTAGATCTAAATATTTATAACCACACATTATGTATAAATAGATAATGGTATATTTATGTATAAATTTTTTGCAAATTGAAAAAAGAGTAATTTAATAAATTGTTTAATAAAAATTAAATTCTACATGCATTTAATTCTACATGCTATGTATATAATTTAGTTTAACGGATCAAGAATGTTTTGTTAAATACACTAACCTTAATTATTTACAGATATAAAATAATAAATTAATTTCGTTTATTGCATTTTTATATTATTTCAACACACTCCATAATATAGATCACAATTGTTTACGAAGAACTATATATGCATCAAACAGTCATCTAATTAACAAAAATTTTCTTGATAAATTTCTTTGACGTTTATTCAACATATTGAAAGTTTCCAAAAAATTCACGGACTTAAAATTCGTAAGAGAGTAAACTCAATAGAATGGGAGAGTCTTGAAGTTTGTTCATTTTAGCTACGGTAGAATTGCACTGAACAAGCAGTCTAGGGGTGCGTTCCGTTTCGAAATGCAAATGCATAAGGAAATGGAGTAGGTTTTTCTGCAGTTTGTCAGATCCCAAGTAAGTTTTCCATTTGAGATCTGACAGACCTTTCTCTCTTTTTTGTAGAAATTTTTTTTGCGTTTTAAATTTCTTATATGTGATATTTCTGTATTTTACTTTAGGGATTTTTTTGAACATAACATTTAATATTTAAAGACATACATTTGATATATTTATATTTATATAAAACCGACACTGAAGATATTTCTCCTTCTCTCTCTCTCTTTTTCTCCTCTCTCATTAAAATTATAGATTTTTTAAATTTAATACTTTAATTCTAGAAATACATATTTTTTTATTACATGCAGAATCTTAAGACTTGTAAACTAAAAGCTCTTGTGCCTGAATAAACCGACCTTTTCACATAGATAAAGTCGACTGAAGCAAGTTATTCTATGCCGATATGCATATTCTTTTATCGAAGCGCATCATATTACGCTTTATTGAAAACCTAAGGTTAAGTTCGAGGGTCTCCATCGATCTGAGACTCTTTTACGATGATTAATCAAGCGTATGCTTGCGACTTCCGTATGACATGATAAGCGTATATCTTATCAGTTGTCGGTTGTCGGTGATGTCGAACATACGACTCCCTTAAAACATTTGCGGTTATTTTCAATCTTATTATAATTTTGCCATTATAAAAAACGGCTTTTAACTTTGTCGTGGCATTAGACTTGATATCCGGATCAAATGCTCTTTACGGTAACAAAAGTTACGAGTAATATTGCATCATGAAGCAGAAGGGTTCATACTACTACATATATAGCGAAAATGGAGCACGTATTATCACGCGTAATTAACGCACAACGTAAACGGCTCGATTAACAATGCGGAGAGCAGGATATAATCCATTTACCGATACTATAAGCAACAACATATCGGCTGTGAATATTTCGATAAAAAGAAGGAAGAGATGAGAGGAGCACTAAAAATAAGACGACTCAGAAGCAAAAGCGAGGACAATGCTTATTGTTAGTATAATTTAAAAAATTAAAGAAACATGAATAAGCCTCTAAGATTTACAACGAGGTTATATAAATTGTCGTTCGCTACACGAGCGTTAACGATTTGCTATTGTCTAATAATTACAGGTATCAATTACAGATTTTCTCCGACAAATTTTTATTTGTCTATCGTTGTCAACATGCTGCTAAACAGCAATCAGCTGATCATACAGATCACGGATCATGTGAACGTATTAGTTTGCGACTATCGATCTCGCGTTTGTCAACTACGCGTGCGCGTTGCATAGTCGGTTAAGCACATGTGCATACACACTTGCATGTAAAAAGGCAATTTTTCTTGGTTTTTCTCCGAATATTAAATGTGTTGAAACGTTTCATTTTTATAGTATTTTAAATACGAACGATGACGAGCTATGTACGATACGCTTTATGCAATCACATGAAAGGTCGGTACACATGTTGTTGATATCAACAATACTAATAATGCGCAGTTTTATAGCTAATATATGTGTAATGTATATATTTTGTTATTCCTATGGAGTATTTTATATAGACGTATAGATATTATCATTTATTCCATTTCGACAGTATTGGACTTATCTTTTTTTTTATTATTACATTTTTATTATCAAAGATAAGATAAGAATTTCTAAAAATATATTATAGATAACATTATAGTGATAATCATAAAAAGTTGCTAAAAACAATAACAATATAAAATGGCGACAGGTTTATTTCTTGCAGTTTCTTTTTTTCAGCAAAGCAGTAAATTAATACGTTTAAATTTCGCGGCTTAATCAACGATTATAATATTGATGATTTTATTATGCATTATAGTTTCCAACGATTACAATTGCCGAAATATGCCACGTTTCTTTTCTTGGTTTTGCAAATTTTGTCGAGTGTTACGGATTAAGTAAGTTTATGAAAATATATAGATTAATTAGATATACATATATATATATATATAAATGTCAATGGCCGCGTTTAGCAGAGAAACTGCTCAGTTATCATCTTGTCAATACTCGACGTTGATTCGTTGGTTCTAAAACTAAGAGCCAATCACATTCGATTGCTACTAAACGGTTCTCTCTGCTGAACGCGGCCAAAAAATTGGCGGGAAACCGGCAGATAAGTGTGGTAAAGGTAAAGCGTGGCATTATAGTTTGTGACGTGTTCGCAGTGAAGCCAGTTCACAGATAATAATTATGTCGGAAAACGAAGCCATTTCACTGAAGTTCGCAAAATTGTCGGACAAAGCATTTGCGCCGATGAAAGGTTCGGAATATGCGGCAGGATACGATTTACGGAGGTATATTATTCCTAAAAGGAATACTAATTTCTACCACTCATTGTCATTACTAATTATAAATGTTATGTAGATAATATGTGAGAAGCAATTTAATCAGACATCAATTTGTCATTATTCAATTATTACAGATATTATAAATATTTGGAATATATATATATATATACTAAAAATTAATAAGCACTTTAATATATAGTAATCTAATAATCTAGTAATCTAATAATTCTATTCAAAACATAGCGTGTTAAGTAATTTATCCGTTATTTATTATTAATTTAATGTTTTATGATTACTACAAAACTCCTTTCTCTTCTATAAGAGTAATTAAAATAGTTATTTAAGAGATTATGTAAAAGATTTTAAAAATATTCTGTTTCTTTCTTTTGTATGATAAAGTGCATACAAGTATATTATACCATCCCATGGCAAGGAATTAGTTAAAACTGATTTACAAATAGAAGTTCCTTTTGGTACATATGGTAGAGTTGCACCACGATCTGGATTAGCATGGAAAAATCACATAGATGTAGGTGCAGGTGTTATAGATGCAGATTATCGGTATGTATATAGTTTCTACATATCTTAAAAATATTAAAGAGTCTACATGTTATTATTTTTATTTTCTGTTTACAGTGGTAATCTTGGTGTAGTACTATTTAATCATAGCAATGAGGATTTTGAAGTTGCACCTGGTGATCGTATAGCTCAATTAATATGCGAAAGGATCATATATCCCAAATTAGAAGAAGTAAAATCTCTAAGTGATACAAATAGAGGTATAGGAGGATTTGGTTCAACAGGCAAATAAACAGAAGATAAACTCATGTCAGCCTATTATCTATTTAATTTACAGTGTACTATATCATTAAACATTGCACATTTTATATTATACATTATTATTGCATAATGTATTATATCATTTTCTATATCCTGTACAAATAAAACCAGTTTTCTGATAAAAATTTTTTCATTTCAGAATTCCTTACAATTGCTTAAAACTACTAACATAGAAAAAATTCTAACAAAATGTATTAAAAACTATAAAAAAACAAGCTATATTAAACATATTACTGGTATAAGATTTATGATTGATAATAATTGTTGTGTAGATAATTTTTTTAGGAATACTTATATCTTTGATGTAGAAACTAATCCTGTGTACAGAGTTGGTGTTTTGATCAGAGTTAATACATTTTTGAATTGTTCATGATTTGCATCTCGTAAAACTTTGAATATAACATTCTCAGAAGTAGTTATGTGGCATCCTACATCTCGCATTCTCTGTAAAAAAAGATATTTCTAATTAATTACATATATACATACACACACATCAATAATAAATTGAGAAAGAATAACATTTCACCTCCAAAGCTAATAATCTATCTTCCTGAGTACGCGAAGAACAACAATCTGCGACAGTATGAACTTCGTAGCCATTTTGTCTCAAATCAATAGCTGTATTTTCTACGCAGACATGTGTTTCAATGCCAATAAGTATAATAGAGTCTGGTCTTCCTCCACAACAAATTGTCTCAAGCTCTTTACAAATCTAAAGAAAATAAAATAAATATATATTTATATAATATTATATATTACAGTGTTTATTTAATATTATTTTATAAAATGCAAGATTTTTGTATATGTATGTACTTACTTCAGGAGTACACATACTAAATTGAGTCTTTGCGAAAGGTCCTTTTGCTCCAGAAATATCTAATTCAGGTATGGTTTTTCCTAAAGACTTTGGATTTTGCTCAGAAACTAGCATAGGCACATTCAAAAGCTTCAAAGCATTGATCTGTGAACAATTTTATTTTATATCGTCATAATGATGTATTACATTACAATATACTTTACGATATCAATTAAACAATAAATCGCAATATTTATAAATATCAAAATAACATAACCTTCCGACATATGTGCATAATTTCAATCAAATTCAATTATTTTCAATATATGTAAATTATCACAATTATGCATAAATTTACTTGTATGTACAAAATATATGTTATAAATATTTAATATGCGCAATTTGATAGATTTACCAATTTTGATGAATTTTGAACAATCTTATCGAATTCATGTATAGCCTTAACGAATTTTTCCTGAACATCACATATGAATAGCGCAGTTTTTCCTTGTTTGAGTATAGCTTTCGCAGCATTTATAGCCATTGTTACAGTTGTTATTATCTCATATAATGCACAATTGCACACTTTATTACGTGATTTTAATAGATACAAAGAAAATGTATAAACGCATCAATAATATGCATTCCACACGAAATCGGTGGCGGTGGCAACTGAAAAATAGAGGACGAATGCGACAAGCTTTATAAGCATGATAAGCATGATATAAGTAGGTGGTCATGTGATATCCGGACAACACAAGGTCTCCACTTTATCATTATCAACATTAGTTGCGAACAAACAATTTCAATGCGTTCTAATTATATGTAAAGATTAAATATAAATGCGCTTTGTACAAAATAATATGACGTTTGTTGAATGTGTGAATAAATATAATAATTTTTTTGTTTTTACAATTGGCAAAAAGCTATATTTATATACGGTCTCTCAAATTTTTTCATTTTATTCATTAAATTAGATAATATCAATATAAAAAATAAAAATATATATAACATACCATTCAAAGAACTAACTTTTTCACGCCATAAACGAAACGATTTATCGTAAAAAAATGAGGTTTATTTCATTAAACTGTTAACGAGAAATGGTAGAAATGAATCTAATATTATTTTCCAGTGATAATAGTTTGACACGCAATTGCGAAAAATACATTGCACTTCATTCGTGTTTACTTTTGCATCGTTCATAGACGCATATGCGTGCAGTTATATATTTTTTTTACGCAATGTTATCAAATCGAGTAAAAATCTACAAAGGCGTAGCAGCCAAGCGTTAGTCACTCAGTTTTTAGTCACGTATATATTTTATTGCAAAAGTAGTATCACTAAACTCATTACAAAAAGAGAATTTTTAAAGTTAAAAAAGATATATGACACAGACTCCTTATCAGCTAAATAATATACTGTTAACGAATGGTAGTAGAGTATAATAAAATAGAAGCAAAATAAAGCTATTGTTTCTCTGTTCTCGGTTTATTAAAAGAGTGCAAATACTCAAAAATATATTCGAGTGTTTGGTTTGATTCGAATAGTCGAATTAATATTTTGATTTTAACATACAATTTATATTCTTAAATTTTCTCTTTTTTTACTTAAAAAATATTATCAATATATATATATAACCATAGACATAGTATATCTAGACCGAGTGTTGAGGAGTGAGGGTCAAGGTGCATGTAGAAAAGGACATACTCTGTTCCATGCCCCTTGCGTTCTCTCTCACTCGCATGTAGCATAGCGAAAGAGTACGCTATGCTACGTGCGAGCGAGAGAGAACGCAGGGTCACGAAACAGAGTATGTCCTTTTCTATGTGCATCTTTACCACCACTCTTTAAATAAAGGCAAACGCTCGGTCTAGATATAAATACTATGTCTATGATTAAAACAATGGTCGATTGCGCAGGTTCCTAGATGTACCGTGGAGTGGTGGGGTTTTCTCACGATCTGGGGACACTGGCTCGACGGCTCGACCGCGAGCCGAGCCGCACTGATGGTGCAGTAATCAAACAATGTTCCGGTCAGTCGGACGCACGGATCGCGATTGAGAGTTTATTGAGTAAGACGCAGTCATCTTTAATATTTCGTTATGAAGCTCGCGGAGTGCGCGTGGTCCGCTTAACCTGTGTGCGTGTCTCGGTTCGCGTCGTATCTCGCGTAGTGCCCCACGTCCGGTAGAAGCGTTTGCGAAGGATATGGCCGTGGAACCTCGCGTGACCGGGAACGCTAAACCCCTGGTGCCGTTGTTCACGAAGGCATCCGATTGCGTGAATACGAGCTGCTACTGGTGAGTACCCTGCACGACATAGCCGCGATTTGCGCTCGATATGGCGTGCCCCGAAGTGGCGATCGATCTTCGGACAAATAAACGCGTCGTATTGCGACATGCACCGTGCTCCGATCGATACGTTGCGACGGTGCAGATAGCCGCGAGCGAGTTTGCGGCCATGTTTGCAGTATGCGCGTGGCGTGCGATTCGAAACGCACAATAAATATACAAACAATTAGGCTTATCTTTCTCTTTAAAAAATTGGCATCTTTCGATGATATATTTGAATATAACAGAATATGTACATTGAAAAAATAGACAAGCAGTAACTCTCTGACAGCGTATATTATATACATATTTTAAAGATTTAAAGTTGAGTAACAAAGAAACGCAACTTCATGTTGTAAATAAATTAATTTAAATTTTATTGTACTTCTGCCTCATCAATTATACGATTTTTATATGAATTTATAATATATGGAAATTATATTTTTTGGAGAAACTTGACAGCTATATATTATATCATGATATATTAATAATCTAAATTAAACATTTCTATATGCATTTCACAGACACGTTCACACATAAAGATGATATATTTATTAAAAGTTCTATTTAAAAATATATTTAATGTATAAATATATAATTTTATGATTTTATTGACACACATTGCATAATATAGTAATATATATTCTATCATTTTAATATGTATGGATTCTCTCTATTGATAAATATGCATTTCGTTGCAAATAAATTAGTTGTATATATCAACAAATGTAACGAAAATTTTCATGCAATTTCTTATTCGTATTTTATATTGCTCTTACTTTTTATGAAATGGGTTTTGGAGTAACGAGTATTTACTAATTCAAGGCATGTGGCGATACTGCATCGTTTCGCGACTCGTTTACGTACTACTTAAGCGGAATATACGGGTCCGCTTTTGTTGCAATTAATAATGTATACGATATTGATAATGCGCACAACGCGGCACGCGAGGCCGTGTTGTGTTAAACCGCTTGCACGAACGCGTTTACGTTGGTTTCCTTTTTCTTATAATTGCAAGGGGCACGTAGCCTGGTCGGAAAACTAGACTAATCTTTTTATTATGCTAAAATAGTGATTATTCCAACTAACAGAAGTATGCACTACGTTCGTCAATCTTATCGTTAGCCATTTTTAAACTAATTCTTGAATCAACAGATTGAATTTTTTACTGTATGATAAAACTAGAATTCCATTGTATCATTTTCATCGTATTGCTGGATATATTATTTCAGAGTTATATGTGTTCATGAATGTATTTTTTCATTAATCTTTAATTTAACATTGTCTTCTATAAAACACGTATACTATTTACATTCACTTTATTTTTTCATTTTGTTAAGCTAAGCTTTATATAGGGCATTATATAGAACAAATGATTCAGTGTAAAAATCTTTTTTAAATTTTTCTTGAAAAGATAAATGCTATCAAATGAAATATAGATATTTATATTTCTCTCATGCATATTTTTTTGTCTATTAATATATAATATTATCAATGAATGGTGTTCTATTTTATAATACACGAACAATTTTTAATTGGTATTTACTGTATTTTTAAAAATTATACTTTCTATTTAATAATAATATATGTTACACTATATTTTTATTCGGGCATTTTGCCTCGAACGCTATGTGATATTGATGTGACGTGAAATATGATATTTTATGAGATTTTTTAATATATTATTTGTACATTTTATTGTACACATTTATTTTTTATATATGATACATTTTGCTATTTCAGTTTGTGCTATTATATATTTTATTAATTATACATAATAACTAAATTATCACGCAAAAAGTGAATCAAGATATTAGCCGTATGTTTTTGATTGAAGATGAAGGAAAGAATATGTACTCAATTTCAGCGAAGAAAACGTATGGAAGCTTTGCCAAGATGTAGCGACTAGACATCCTTCTGAATTACAACATTGTCATGTTGTTTTCGTAAGCAATTCACGACGAAGCGTTCCCCTTTGGCGTCAACGGGCAGGAAAGGACGAGGACAAATTAGTTGTGTGGGTTAGTACCGCAAACGAGTGATAATTAATCAAAGAACACTTCCGTTTTGTAATATTTCACAAATGCATTGCTCTGTCTGTAGGATTACCATGCTATTCTCATCTATGCGCCCGACGAAAGGGCAGTGGTATACGATTTAGAGAGTTCTTTGCCGTTCCCTACACATTTCTGGAAATATGCCACCGAAACCTTTAGATCTGACGAAGCATTGCGGCCTGAATATCACAGAAGATTCCGTCTGGTATCTGCCAGCGTATATTTACAACAATTCGCATCAAGTCGGCATCATATGAAGCGCAAGGATGGCACATGGATCAAGACACCACCAGATTATCCTCCGATCTCGACACCAAGTATGTAGAGATCTAACAAAGTTCTGAAATTTTCAGAAAATGTTCTGCATAATTCTTGAAGCAATATAATCTCTTGAAAACTATATATATCTCTTGCGCAAATGTAACTCTTGCGCAAATGTAATTAAAATTAATATATTTGTCCTATAGCATTTAGTTCTAATATTTATTTGTTCTAATTACTCTGATTTTTATTATGCCACAATTTCTCGAATAGCATATATGTGTGTATTTATAATCAATTATTTATAATATTTTTTATTTATTTGTTGCATTTCAAACGTTTCAGCGTGCAAGGATAATCTCGACTCATTCATCAACATGGAACCAGGAACCGGATTAGGGGTTGTAATGAGTTTAAAACAATTAGTCAACCGGTTTTATAGGCCAAATGTCAATACACAGGCGCCGACGCCGCCTCAGCCGCAAGCCACAGCTACTTAAATTGTGAGCTACAATGTATTGTTCGCGTACGCTTTGATTAACAATATCGGAGATAAATTGTATGGCCTAAGGAAATTGGTTTTGGTGCATGCATCTTTGTGGGCTAAAATATTTGATCGAAATTTGATAATAATGTTAGTTAATTGCTGCTAATTCTGATAAAATTTCAAATATAAAATCGTTGCAGTTGTATCTTTATTAGGGCGAAATTCGCTCAAGAAGATGGAACCGAGAGAACTTTAGCGAAATTAAATTTATTGTCGTGTTGTGATACTTTTGTCAAAGTTTTGTCATATTTTATACACATTTTAGAGTTTAGATAAAAATTTGTCTATTTTTATTGATTATTTTTTTTCTGCTATTCTGGCACAAACATTGCGCATAAATTTCTGGATAGCATGAGACTAGTAAGTACATAAAAATGTCAATGCAACTATTAATTATTTATTTATCATTGAAATCCCGGTTCCAAATAGGTAAATTTCAAATCTCATATTTTACTCATAATCAAAACCTACGTATATCGATAACAGAAACACACTTTTTCCAACACAATACGGGATTGACGTCTTACTCTCCAATCGAGTGATTTGGCTTATCACGCATAAAAAGCAATTCTGCTGAGCTATTTTCTTGATAAGTGCTTATGTACCGTATTAATGGACTTCAAAAAAAATCCATTTTCTCTCTTCTATTAAAGTATCTTTCGCAGAATTTACCGGAGAGATATTCTCCTTCGGCAATGCAACACGTTACATTCGACCACGTTCTAAATACAAGTCGTGTTTTATGTAAGTACTTTTGTCTTCATGCCATAAAACGATCTTTCTCACGGCTTTATCCTGTCAGTGGTGTTATTATAATTATTGTGTCAAAGACTGATGTATTTACAGAGAATTATCCGACTTGATAGAGATCCCTTTGTCTATCGGCGCGTGTTCGAAGCGCGGGATGTGATTAAAGCGCTTATAATTACTGTGCGATCGATGTAATAAGGTCAAGAACTTAATCTTTGCGACGTAATGTAATTATTACGATTATTGTAATTCTTGTGATACTTTACACTTTCTACTTTGAATACCTATGCTATACTTATCTACTGTTTATACTAAAAGCCGATTCTTAAGAGATATATATTCGCTTGTTGAGCGACTTCCCTATATTGCCATATTGACTTAAATGACTACGCGATATCGTCACGCGACCAATTATTAACATCGAAGAACCTGTTGATTCAACGAACGTATGTTGCTTTAGTGATGATAGAAACAAATTTTACAACGAAAACATTTTAAATTCTTCATCTGTACTGCAAGTAAAATTAGTAAAATATGTTCTATTAATTAAAATGTAATATTATTTATCTCTATCGTTATTATAAGATATAATATCATTATTTTTTGACTTTATATATTGAGACATAAAATATTTTGTTGAATTTATGCGTTATTTGATATATTTTCTTTATATATTGGATTATTGTAAGCATCTGTGTTCTTGTGAATCAGTGGTTAATTTTTTATGATTTAAACATAATGAACGAAATTTATCCTGCGAATTCGCGAACATATAAATAAATAATACGCATTTAAATGTTCGCAATTATAGAGTGACCTTTATATTCAAGACTAACCAAACGGCTTGGATATGAGTGCAAAATAAGTGCTCGTTATCTATGGTCAGTATGATGGTAACCTTGGAACGTAAAGGGTTAAATCGCGTGTTATGCACATTTTATCAGATGCGGCAGCCTTGAAAGTTTAACCTTTATGCGTCGCAAACTTATTTCAACCCTCACGTTTATATTATTTAATATCAGTGACAATATATGTGCGTGGTACGCAACCCATTCTTTTTTATGCGATATCGCTTTCGATTCCAATTTATTAGCTTTAGCTACTTTATTCAAACGTGTGCAGTGGGGAAGTTTATCAACAAGCAATTACTATCAAACTATCGATTCGTCGAGTTGATGCCATAATTATTTTTACGAATAATATGCCAATTATTCGTGAAAGAATTCACCGATTGGGCCGATAGTTTTAAGAATTTCGCCCACTTTTTGCCTTCCAAAGTCTCTCACTAGTTCACTCTATCTTTCTCATCGACACATGTTTACCTCTAGTTTGCATGTATCATGTTATTACAATGTAAGTATTTATAAGCGGAAGAATCTACGGTTTCGAAATATCTAGTCACCGAAAATCGCTTTAGCATAAATGATATGCGACTGCGACAATGCAGTCTCCATAATAGAAACCAGGTTTCTTTTAATGGACGCGCAACGCGTGGGAAATTTGGGACCGATCTTCTTAGCAAATAATCTCGCGAAACTTTATCAAAAGATAAAAATATTGAAAAAAAGATTCTTTTTATTGTTCAGACAAAGTATTGCTAAATATATCGGAGCAGAAATATTACGATTTTATAATACTGAATAATTAAACAAGTGGACTAATATACTATAAAAATATTCTAACATAAGTCTCTCTTAACTTTTACAGAAATTTACATCTACTGGCATTCGTCGAAGTACGCCGCCATATCCAGAATTGTATACATGGCATGGATGTGCACAGTTCATCAGTAATCACATCACGTATCAACCACTAAATGAAGAGTTTATTATGGTAAGTATATAAACAAACTACTAATATACATTTAAAAAATCCTTAATTATAAATAAACTACTAAAAATAATTCGTGTAAAACTATTGCAAAACTAACTAAAAAAATAAGAGGTAGAATACATAGGAATCGCGGTATTCGCGCATATCGCGTACTGTTTTTCTCAAATATAAATATACATCAGTATTAATATACATAAAAATATACAACATTAGTAATAATGCGACATATATTAAAACGATGAACTTAATTTTTAAACTGTACTTCATTTTGTCGCATTTTCCAAGGTAACTTGAAGACGCATCTTGCGACAACTTTTGACATTATGCGTATGAGAGAAAATATGGACTCTCGTGACTTTTTTATAATATACTATTATATTCTAATAGTTATAGATATATACAAATTTTATATACATTTATATATTTTTACACATATATATACATATATATATATATATATATATACACGCACAAATGCATACACTTGTATTTATTCTTCTCTTCGCACACCACGCGCACGCACACACATACCATATAATATATAAATACTATATATATATTTATATATATGTATATATAAAATACATATAATATATATATATATATATATATATATACACATATATACATATATTTGTCAGCGTTCGGTGACAGTCTCTTACTAATGTCATTTATGAGCTGTATACGCCCAGACTCAAAGAACCACAAGTCTATTGCCATTTTTCGCATATTTGCAAAGAGTTATGAAAACTTCTTCTTCTTTCGAGTATATAATGGGTTATTCCAATAAATGGATGCACTAAGCTTCAAATTTTACAGAACACTTGAAGCTTTCTATTTGTGTCCTAAAATCCTGTCCTTTTACTTCCTTAGTGATTAGTTGTTAATTCTTTTTTATTAAAAAAAATTTATTTTTTAAACAAAAGTGTATTTATCAAATATTTAAAATATTTATCATTGATAAAGTGTTAAATGATTAATAAGTGTTAAATTATTAATTAAAATTATAATTAAAATAAGATAATTTAATAGCAATAGGATATTTTTTTAAAGAAATTATTGAAACAATTAAAAATGTTATAAAAGTTTGCGAAATAATAAACAATTTTTTAATTCATGTGAAGTATTTAAGTATATTTATACATATATATATATATATATATGCATAGAAATATGTATAGGATATATGATTTATTAAGTAGAATTATGGATGCAATTGTGTTTTTGCTAAAACAAAACTTGTAATGAAGTATTGACAAGTAATACATTATTTTATTTTTAGACAGAATATTTTCACACACACACACACACGCGCACGCGCACACACACACACACACACACACACACGAGGTAATTGAAGTGATTGTAGATACAAGAGGTATCTGTTTTCTCTGTTCAAAAATATATATATTTTAATTTAAAATATAAAACAAAATTTTTTAAGAATACATAATCTAATATATATATTATAAATTATAATATATATAATATAATAAATTTATTTCCAAGGAACAAATTACCATAGATTCTGAAAAAAAACGGTTATAACAAAATAATGTATAAATATGATAGATATAAAATATGATTTTATATTTTGCGTTTGTTATATTTGCATCCTACAAATGCATAATCACTTTTCCAGAAATCACTTTTTTAAATAAATATATCGCATGTGATAGATTACAATAACAGAAACATCAAAATTTTACATCCTACTGTATAAATGTTCATAGTAATTATATGTATATATATATATCTTTTCTTAATAACAATTTGCCTAAAATTACGTATTTAATTATAAAATCATAGAACATGGATATATATATGTCTTATTATTCTTATTATTTTTTATTATTCTTTTGCTAAAAATAATCTTTTTTAATCATTGTGTAATTTATTTTTTATCAAAAGACGTAACATTTGATCTTGATCTTGAAGACAAAGACAAGGTTTTCAGAAATATTCTTGCCTTTGTTCCCTGAAGAAGTTTTTTCCATGTACTTGCTAAATCGTTCGTGAAGGCTTAGCTTGAATTATTGTAATTAAATTACCAGGATGATCGCTTATATTATATACGCTACAATTAATATAAAATCTGAGCAACTGAAGAGAAGGTGTTTGATTTTTTCCTCGTTCTTTTGTACACTGTTCATCATAAAAAACAGATAAGATTAATCATGCCAATATAATCGATTTATACAAAACATGCATATTTGAATATTGATATCGATGCACGGAAAGTAATTGAACTCAAGAAATTTTCATAATTTTTACAATCGTTTTCTTTCTTTTTTTTAAGTACATCGATTTTATTTTAAATTGATCGCAATTATATTTTTATTAGAAATCTATATATATACTTTATACTTATGTTTATATTTTAAAATATATAAAAAGAATATATATAATGTACAATATATCAATTTTTGTATAATCAAACGTGAAATTCTCACAAGCACTCATCAATTGCTTATTTTATACAGGGTGTCCCAAAGCACCCTTGACAACACTCGTGAGCAAGTAGAGCACAGTAAACTGAACAGAAAAGTCCTGTAACATTTTTTTTTATAACGCTTAATAAAGGAGTTATTATTGAATAACGTCTGGCCAATCAGCGTAGACCCTTAGCCGCGCGCCTGGTAGTGTGCGTGAGCGTTCCGTCGCTACGGCGCTTCTGTTCAGTTTATTGTGCTCTACCTGCTCACGAGCGTTGTCAAGAGTGCTTTGGGACACCCTGTATAAAGCCTTCAAAAACGGATTATATTGGAAAATTTGATAATATTATTATCGAATTTTTTAAATTCCTAAGAGAGTGAATTTTCTTAAGTGAGTGCTCTATATTATATCTGGTATTAATTGATATCTCTTAGGCAGCTTCGTTCGATTGTATCACATTAATCATATTGGCCATTTGCTTCGTGTGCGCAAATAATACGTACAGAATATTTGAATTATATTCTAAAATAAAGCTGTAATTTTTTTTTAATGAAGACAAATAATAAATTTAAAAATAATTCGTTTTACATGAAATTTTATGTTTAATTGTGTTAACTGTTTAATTAGTCGTATGGTGAAGATTTTATCTTCCGCACTTATTGAAGCAAACAGTTTGCAACAGTTTTTACAATAAATATTTTATGCCATCTTTATGCGAAGGAGTTGACATGCACGAACAGTTTCATCAATACGAGAGTTTATTCGAATGTTAAGATGAGATCATCTCCTTCAAGTCTCATACCCAAATTGATGTCAAGACTCTTGATTTTTCCTGCTCTTGGCGCCTGTACGACCATCTCCATCTTCATGGCGGATAATACAACTAATGGTACACCTTTTTCCACGGTGTCGCCCACTTTTATTCTAATATCGATTACTTCACCGGGCATCGGCGCTCCTAGCTGATTGTTATCGCCTTTTACTGCTTTTGGATGCACATGAAGTTCCTGCATAGGAAGTAAAAAAAATTCATATTGCACTTTGTTTAAAATTGACATTCATTCAATCTTAATTTAAAATTACCGTTTTATTTTAATTTTGATCCTGGGGGTAATCTCATTTCTTAGTGATCATTTTATTTTAATTTCACTCTAATTCTTATCTAATTTTAATTTTTTTTATCTTAATTATAATTTAATTGAAGTATTCTGACAGGGTGACGATATATAAAGTAGTATCGAAAGTTTGTAAGTCTTTACCTTGATAGCCTCTTTATCCTTGATAAATACAGATCTCAGCTGGCCATTCATTTCGAAGAATACCTCGCGTTCGCCATTCTTCGTGAGATCCTCGGCAATCGCCAGAGTTTTGATACCAAGAGTTTTGCCCTTCTCAATTGTGACATCAAATACTTCGCCCACTTTAGGTCCCGTAAGGAAGACTCTGGTCTCTAATTTATCTACCGGTCCAAATTGTTCTCTGAAATTCAAGTAGTCCTTCGTTACTTTAGGATAAAGCGCGGCCGACATGACATCCTCTTCAGTGAGGTGTGGATGAGATTCTTGCAACTCTTTCTTCAAGGCAATAAAATCGAGCGGTGCCAAACTCGCACCTGGTCTGCCCTGAACGCGTGGCATGTTCTTGAGAACCTTTGACCTGAATACATTACGAATGCAAGTTAAATTCAATGAAAAATCAATGAAAGATAATCACTTTCGATGCTGTACGTGCATTATGTTCGTATGCGAGATAGCTCTTACCTCAATGGCTCAGGGAATCCTCCGTAAGGTTCACCAATAGCGCCCTGAAGAAATTCGACCACCGATTTAGGAAACGATAACTCCTCGGCTCTCTTCAGTACGTCATCGGCCGTCAGTTTATTCTGAACCATAAATTGCGCCAAATCACCGACAACCTTAGAGCTAGGCGTGACTTTAATGATGTCACCGAGCAAGAGATTGGCATGCCTATACGCTTTCTTCACGTCTTCGAAGAATTCGCCTAGACCGAGCGAGTAAGCTTGGAATTGTAAATTTGTGTATTGTCCACCGGGAATTTCATTGAGATAGACGTCCGCGTTTCCAGACTTCATCGTTGTTGTGCATTCGAAGGGTGCATAGAGTGTTCTCGTTTGTTCCCAATATGCGGAATATTCCGAGACATCAGAGAGATCCAATTTTGTATCAATGTCTGTTCCTATCATGATATTAATTAAAAATTTTATTAATTTTAATTTTAATTTTAATTTAATTCTAATATATATAATATTGCGATTTTTATTATTAATAAATTTCCAGCGATAATTCAAATAACGAGTATAATTGATATTATTTCATCAGTTTTTAAATTTAAAATTAAATAAAAATTGTTATCTAAATATATAGTTAAATGAAAAATTATCTTAGAAGTTAATAAAAAAAATAAAACTTGTCTTTTTAACTATATACCTTGAAGAGAAGCAACAATAGCGCCCATAGAAGGTTGACTAGTCATGCCGGACATGCTATCAACGGCAACATCCACAACGTCGGCACCACTCTTTGCACAGGCTAACATGGAGGCCACTCCTGCTCCAGCGGTATCATGCGTATGTATATGCAAAGGTACATCCGGATGCTTCTGCCTAATCGCGTCAATCAGCATCTCGGCTGCTCTTGGTTTGAGCAATCCGGCCATATCTTTAATCGCCAAGACATGAGTACCCGCTTTGACCAATTCATCCGCCAAATCGGTATAATATTTCAAGTTGTACTTTGTACGATTCGGATCGCTCACATCGCCCGTATAGGAAATTGCTGCTTCAACGATACCTCCGGCTTTTCCGGCGGCCTCCATACCTGAAGAGGAACTCGAATTCAATAAAGAAATTTCTATGAGAAGACATCCTGACATCATAAATCGGCTTTGTAAAATATAAATAGAATAAATTAGAGTAAAGAAGAATATTTATTTTGAGAATATGTTTTATTATTAAGTCACGTTATAATTAAGTTTTGTCCAAACTCACCAACGATAAGATTTGGCAGATAATTGAGCGAGTCGAATACCCTGAAGATATCCATGCCGGTCTTCACAGCCAATTCACAGAACTTGAAGACCACATTGTCAGGATAGTTTGTGTATCCGACAGCATTAGCACCTCTTAACAACATTTGAAACGGGATATTGGGAATGGCCTTGCGCATATCCTCCAACCGTTCCCAAGGACATTCATGGAGGAACCTCAAGGCCACATCAAAAGTCGCACCACCCCAGTTCTCCAACGAATAGAGGTTGTTGAATTTGTGCGCGACGAATGGAGAGATCGTTAGCAGATCGTGCGATCGCACGCGAGTTGCCAGAAGGGACTGATGCGCATCGCGGAATGTAGTATCCATTAAAAGAAGACCTTTGTGCTGTCTAATAGCTTTGGCGAAGGCTTCTGGACCTTGCTGCTTATAAATGTGACGGAATCCTTGCGGAGGATCCAAAACATCTGGAAAAAAGCACGGAAGAAGATCAGTTTGATGCTTGGGGAAGAATGGATCGTTATTTAATACGTGCTGTTGTTAATAAGCGCGAAGAAGTATGTCTAAGAAGCGATAGGCTACCGACATTTCTCACTGATCAAGAATAAATAAAATGGAATCAATAAAAAATAAATTATTTATAAAGTAAATATGTTTATAGTTATTAATTTAGTATTGAATTATATAAAATATTTTGAATATTTTTTTATATATATTTAAAGCATCGTTTTTTCTGATTTTTATAAATATTAATTATCCGTATTGATTATTTTTTATTGACTTTTTTTTGCAATTAAATGCATAAAGATATCGAATGTGTGTATGAAAATCTTCATTTCATTAAATATTATTGTATATAACATTATTAAGCATATTTTTTGTATTCGAAGAATGCTTCACAAAACTTAAAATAAAAAGATATTTTACAAAGCAAACGTAGTATATTTAAAAGCAAACGTAGCACATTTATAAATTAATATTGTTATGGACTAAATAATGAATTCACGTTTTAATATGTTATAGCAATATATTTATATTATTATTAAGAGCATTTATTAGCAATAATTTATTTTTTACTATCTTATCCAGTATTTTAAATTCTGTAATCAAAAAATTGATAATCACAAATTTAAAAAATAAATCAATTAAATTTCAATAAATATAATTTTGCCAATCTGAAAAAAAGAACAAATAAAAAAATACATAAAATTTTGCTTTGTTATACTATACCTATGTTGAGTTTATCTTCTTAATCTGCACAATACTGGATTTTAACGTAATATAAGCCAAGAAAAAAAGTATGTAATACTGCATATAATATTGTAACCATACCTGGTGCATCGGGATCATTGGTCTCTTCTGCAGCTGCAAGCTTAGCAAAGTCTAAAAAAATTGCCAAACAAAAAAATAAAAGCATGCTATAAACAATGCAGTGTGTACGTATGAGAAGGAAATTAATATATCTAAAATTGTAAGTCACTATGTGTAAAACTATGATGGTAAATCTTCAAATAATCGAAGATTACCAGGATTTATTTTGATTTATTGGATGTTTGTTCCCTTCGTGGACGCATACTGTATACCGATGACATTTTAATTATAAATGTGTTTTTTTCATAATTGTGGAGAGAATGAGATATTGAGAATTACTGACGAATAATATTAATCGCTAACGAGATAAAAACAGCATGCTTTATTATTATTATTATTATTATATTACTAATGGTAATAAGTAGAGATATATGAAGATGTTTTGTAACCCCACTTACTGATTCGCACAATGTGCAGCGTGCTTAATGTGGCGCAGTGCAGTATTCACGCTTGAATTTAAAGACAAGAACACACCAGAAATGAACATAAAGATCTTTAGTATAATGCTTTAATTGAGTGTTCCTGTAAACCCAGCAAAGAAAGCAGAAACGGATTGTTATTGATAAGCAAAAAGGATGTTTATTATTTCTTTTGTAAATATTATACGTTTGTGTTATCGTTTGCTCTCATTAAAAAAAATATAAGTATGCTGATTAAAAATTAATTTAAAAAATGTTAATAAGTTACATTATATTAAATTTGATACTTGTAAGTCTATAAGAATATTAAACGAAAGTGAAGTCTCATTATATATCAGAAAACATAATGCATAATGAGAATGTAAAAATATTTTTTATATCAATTTTTTTATTTATTTGTTAACAAATTGAAAATTATTAGAGTCATAGCGCTTTGAAAATGTCATATCTTCACTGATCTTTAAATATTTAAAAATTAATCTGTAGCAATATTCATCAATATTAATCAATTTGATCAAAGAATTAATAGACATCCAATTTACATAAAAAAATTAAAAAAAGAAGAAAAAAAATACAACCCCTGATTTGCTGATCCACGCATGAAGGCACATCCTTCGTACGCTTCTGTTCTAATTACGGCCAGTAATTTCGTGATACAATATGGATCAAATGTTTATAAGGCCAAAATTTATAATAAGAGTTTGGATTCGGTTATCGAATGTTCTATGATTATATCTTAAGAAATATACATTTTAAATGGGAATTGCATTACTGAGGTGCAATATATACGTCATTTGAATATAAATTCAAAAGTGACGTTTGGGATCTTTTAGTCGGCGTTACCTCAGATTATTGCTATTATATTCATTAATACCCGATCATATACCTAGAGCGATCTGTGGAATATGCGGTTTGATGTCTGCCGGCTTCAGCTGAGTAGCTAATGGTGTGCTCGGGCCATTCACTAGAATCGAACCGAGATAATTTAGCAACTTCTGCGCTCGATTCTGACTTGGCTGGAACTGAAAAAGCTGAGGATGCTCGTCGATGAAATATGTATCGACGTTACCGTTGAGGAACTTTTGATTCTCCAAAACATTTAATAGAAAAGGGATATTTGTCTTTACTCCGCGCACACGGAATTCGCGGAGAGCTCGATTCATTTTGGCGCAAGATGATTGAAGATCACCAGCGTGGGCGATTATCTAAGGAAAAATAGAAGATAATATTTATATTTCTCGAATATAAGATCTTTTTGTACACATATATACATTTTGCGGAACGGCTTTTAAATAAAAAATTCTTCATAATAGTATACTTGGAAATTTTTCGAGGAAATGAAAAAGATATCTGTATCATTCAAAATATTGCAGAACTGCTAAGGTGATAAAAATTAGTTGATCTGTGTTGTGCAATATTGATAAAATAAAAAACCAAATTATTAAAATATATGTGTGGTATTTATGTGTGGTTTGTTATTTATATTAAAAATAAGATGTATCTGATAACATATTATAATAATAACCATTTTTTTATATTCGTTAATCCTACCTTAACGAGAAGCGAATCATAATATGGCGAAATTATAGCTCCGGCAAACGCAGAGGCTCCGTCTAATCGGATGCCCATTCCTTCACCAGAACGAAAGACTTCTATTCTTCCAGTATCCGGTTGAAAGTTCTTAGCTGGATCTTCTGTAGTCACTCGGCATTGGATTGCGAATCCTTGAGGAATAATTTTTTCTTGTGTCATACCGAGCTCGGGTAATGTCATGCCTTCGGCGATTCGAATTTGAGATTGCACAAGATCAATTCTGAAAGAATAAAGACGACATAAATGATTATAACATAATTGACATCTGTGCAAAGCAAATGAATATATCTAATATTACAATTATATGTCTATTACAATTACACATATTAATATTACTATTATAAATTTTAATATTACAATAATATTACAATTATATATAACATACACACACAATTATTCTAATATTATAATTATATACTTAATTATTAAAAAGGTAGAAGAGAAGAATGATGATTAGAAGAGAGGATGTTACAATCGAATATAAAAAAATGTGAAAAGAGATATTTATCATTTTTTACATCTGATTCATTACCCGGTTATTTCTTCGGTTACTGTATGTTCAACTTGTAATCTAGCGTTGACTTCAATGAAGTAAAAATTTCCGGATTCGTCGACCAAGAATTCCACAGTACCGGCATTCGAATAACCAACGTGTCTTGCCAATTTAACTGCATATTCGGTCATTTTATCACGAATCTTTCTTGATAATGATGGAGCTGGCGCGATCTCGACTACCTGCAAATTTTACGAGAAAGCTGTGTTTTTATAAGTCGAAAATGAAATTGAATGTCGCATTTTGTAAAACCGAGTTATTAATTTGGAAACTACTTGATCTATATATATACTTGCGGACTATTATATAATCATGAATCTTGTATAATTGCGTCATTATCCTTGTTTCGAACAAGATAACCATAGAGAATATATGTTCCTGCTTTTTGTATTTAGGCATCCTTGAGGAAGCCTTGTAAAAAATTCATCTACTCCTAATCTGTTCACAGGAGAAAATTGCTAACTCAAGGCAATATATTACGACAGCTTGAGCGATAAGAATTTCAAAACATATTCTGCATGATATTTTATGTATTTCCTGTATCTTTTTAAAATACTTCTAATAGTCGAATAACCTTGTTCCGTTTTGACAAAATAAGAGTTAGTTAACTTACATAGGGCTACGTTGATAATATATAAATATATATATATATATATATATATATATATATTTATATAGAAGAATGACAAACATTGCCGAAAATATTGCGACAACAGTGGCTAATGGTCGGACAATAATGCTTAAATAATTAATTATTACACACGTTAAATTAAAATTAACCGACTTACTGACCTTTTGGTGACGACGCTGCACAGAACAATCGCGTTCATATAAATGCACGACATTACCAGCGTGATCCCCAAGTAATTGAACTTCAATATGACGTGGTCTCTCGATGAATTTCTCGATGAACATCGCCCCATTTCCAAAAGCAGCCGCGGCTTCAGAAGATGCACGATCGAACATTTCACGGACCTCTTCCATTTGTTTTACGACTCTCATACCTATGTAATAATACAATTTTTTAGAATGCCGTATTTTGCAACATAAGTATATTAAAGAAAAATTAAAGGAATATATTTTATAAAAAATACATTTTTTAAAATATAGATAAGCTCAAAGCTTCTTCTCTTCTTATTTTTAATATTATATCCTTTTTATTTAACTTAATGTAAATATTGTAAGGGAAATTTCTTATCAACGATGATCTTTATTTAGGAAAAAAAGAACATTTTTAAGTTATCATTTACAATATATTTTCATATAAAAAAAAATTTTATGCATTGTACATAACGTATTTAAATACCTATTATCAGTCGCATACTATTATTTTTCTTTATGCATTTTACATAACGTATTTAAGTACCTATTATCAGTTAAATACTGCTTGTTTTTCTTGTATTGTAAAATATGCAAATCTATCGTATTGTGCCATTATCGTCAAATAATCTGTCATAACTACATATTTTGTATGAAAATAACTTTCGTATTGTTCAATAAGGAACGAACGCGTTTTCCATACACTTATACATTATATAAAGGAAAGTACATTTCTTGTTTATGTGATTTATACATGTACAAATTATTATGTCAATTATGTCTTTGATAGAAATAATACCTATTGCGTTATTTTATGGTTAATTTATTCTTATTTTTCACGCGGATTTACATATTAATAATTTTAATGAAAAATTATCAAATAATGCTTTTTTAAATAAATATGATATGCTAAATCAAATAATGCCAAAACATTGAATTACTTTTAAACTAACAATTTTAAAAGAAAAAGAACATTTTTTAGCAGGAAAAGACTTTATTGCTAACTCAAAGCAATATATTACGACAGCTTGAGTAATAATAGTTTCAAAACGTATTTTGCACAATATTCTATGTATTTCCTGTATTCTCTCTTCAAAATGCTTTTAGTAATTGAATTATCTTGTTTCGTTTTCATAAAATAAGAGTTAACATATTTAACTTACATAAGCGCTATTAATTTTGATGAAGTATGAGGAAGAGACTTGAGTTTAAGATTGAATCAATTAATTAAGACTTAAATACACACTTCTATTTTTAAATCTGAGGTATAATCAAGATTTTAAGAAATCTTGAAAAAGATCTTATGGATCACTTTATAAAACTACGTTAAGTATTTTTTTATGTTTATTTAGGGAGACAGAAACGGAATGATGAAGATGATGAGTGAAGAAAGATTGATATATTAAACCTACCTCGTCCTCCTCCTCCGTATGCTGCCTTAAAGATAACCGGAAGCCCATGTTTCATACAGAACTCTATCGCCTCGTCGGAAGTCGTTACTGGTCCATCCGTTCCTGGAACGATGGGAACCCCAGCCTCAATCGCGGCTTGTCTAGCAGCCACCTATCGATTGGATGTACATACCATACTTTTGACTTCTGGCTCAAGAATTTTTGGAGAACTACGAGTATTTGGAGAATCAATGATATGGAATGTTGTGGAATTAAAGATTAAATACCTTGTCTCCCATTTGCTGAACGACTTTAGGACTAGGTCCGATAAATCTGATACCAGCATCAGTCACCGCTTGAGCAAAATCCGATCTCTCTGAAAGGAATCCATAACCGGGATGTATGGCGTCGATGTTGTTTTCCTTGGCAACTTGAATGATCTCGGGGATGTTCAGGTAAGCTTGAACAGGAGGTAATCCTTTGCCTACTAAGTAACCTTCGTCTGCTTTCTGCCGATGCATTTGCATCTTATCTTGTTCTGAATAAATCGCCACAGAGCGAATACCGAGCTCCGAGCAGGCACGAAACACGCGAATGGCGATTTCGCCTGTAACATTATTAAAAGTACGCATTAAAATTTCAAATATAATTGTGAGAAGTCGGATATATACAAAGAAGGAATTTTACACGTATTATTTTTTTACTGGTCTTGTAATATTTTTACAATAATCATAAATAGAAGCGAATAAATAATAATTAAATCAAATATTAGAATTTTTGGGGACAATAAAATATATCGCTCTCTCTTGTGTGAAATTCATTGAAACACAACACGCGGAGTTCACGTGTTGATAGGGATTAATTAAACGGAGTGTCTAGAATGCTAGACTCTCTATAGTTCTAAATCATTTCATGCTAGTTCTAAATCAGGAATAACGCTGTTACACATCTGATTAATTACGTAACCTTGTTCTACAAAAATGAGTAAGTTCCTAACAACATTCATTAACTTGTCAATAGCACTCGAGCAATGCCTATACAGTGCAAGCATTACTTACAATTATTTAGGAAGCGTGGTAATTTTTTTTTTCTTATTTACAGTATTAGATACTAATAAATTTATAATGATTATTATAACAATTATGTAATTAGAACATAGCAATACAAACCATGAAAATATAATAAAATAAAAACAGATTTAAATTTTGTAGACAATCATTTGTATTTGCGCTAAATGGTGAATATATTAATAATTATAGGCATTGCCATAAACAAATGAGTTAATGAGTCGTTATCGACAATGATTTTGTAATAACGTATGTGATACAAATCTTTTCAATTTTTTTACGTAAGATAAGTTTCATCTTACAATCTTTTGAAATCTGTTTATATATCAAAGTCATTAATTAAATAATTTTATAGATAAATACAGAGCAGATCAATACGACAAAATTTGATATTTTAGAAGATGAAAATCACGCAAGATTTCATAATGTGTAGAAACAAGACAGAAAAATTACTATTAAAAATTTTTATGACTTTGTGGGTGTATAATGCAACAATATTAAACGTATTTTTTTAGTTTATTAAAAGAAATTAGAAAACTTATGCTATAAGTTAACAATCCTATAAAAAAGAGATTTTTGACGTTTTCTATTTTTTAAAAAGAGTGCTTATTTTTTTTTTTACTAAAAATTAGTAACAATTTATTTACCTCGATTGGCGACGAGGACACTTCTGATTGGTCTGTATTCTACATCTGCGGCGAAGTATCTCACAGCGATCTTCCATATTTGTAAAGCATTTCTATGTTTGTTCAACGATTGATGAGCGCGTATGGAATGCATTTTGTCGGTCGCTGTATTTTCGTTAAAATCACAATATTACGACTATTTTAATATTTTAATTTGACTATCGTATAAAATTAAAAAACAAATTTAGTTATCTACACCTAATTATTTTATCCTCGCAAAATAGATTATTTTCTTATTGATATTTAGGCCGCCTTAAATATTTGTGACTAGTATTTGCGTTTTAAAGCTATTTCTTTCCGCGCGCGTATGTTTCGCTCCTCGTTTAAGCTCAAACTCGACAAATGATCTTCGTTTGGTCGCGATAACGGTGTCTCTGGTAGTTATCGCTAAGAGCAGAGTCTCCAGTTTAACGGAAAATATTAACACTCGTTTCACAACGCGACAGTCCTCATCATGCACTGAAACGTCACTTTTTATTTCCTAAAACAAGATATCACTTATCTGTTGATCTGTTGATGTTCTGTCAACTATTTCTGGTATTTCTGAAACAGACAAATGACTTTCTTTAAATATAGTTATGTGTGTATATGTGTATATATATATTTGTAATTGTTATAATTATTACAACTAAAGATATATAATTCGTAACTTTTATTTCGTTTTCATTTGTATATAATTAAATTACATTCTCTTGTATGTAGACTGTAATTTTTTTACAGATTATATTTAAAACAGTAGTACACCCTTTGCATATACTATAATAGGTGATTTCGCGTCAGATTAACTTTACCTTGTATAATTAATTAGAATTCACTTGAAGTGAGATTTACCTAAGTTACTTCATTTTATTATAATTTTCTTCTATACATATTTCTGATTAAATTGTCATTTCTTTAAAGAGAAAATTGTATTGTTACAAGAAAACTGTTATATTGTGATAAAAAGCAATATATCTTATTTTTTATATATTTTTTGAAGAGATCGATCTACTTTCATTTTTTATTAAATAACATTTTATTTGAAAAATTTATTTTTTTTATTTTATATAAATTAAAATATTGAGAAAGTTTTTCACAAAAAAGAAACAATATTAACGAATCAAGCATACAAAACATCGAACTATGCATATATCGCAATGTGCAGAAGATTGTCTTCAAATTAGATCATTGACGCATTGTGTTTGACATTGAGCGTAATGTTGCACCGAATAAATTGCAAGCGCAAATCTGAATTAGCATGTTAGTGTAGTTTAGTTTACCATCGTACGATATGGCATTTATTGACTCATATTTTTGACGCACAAACCAACTGCTATAACATGATGTAGTCACGTGTAATTGATTCATGTTACTTGAACGTGAAGGAAATGCGCAGCGCAGAGACATATTCGCGAAAATTTTACGCTTTGCAATAAATAAACAGGCACAATTGAGAATTGCACATATCGAGAATAAAATGGATAATGGTTGTGCACATAATAGAGAATAATAAAAAATATGTTTGATGTTATTAATGACTATTAACGATATATTTATAGGGGTTTATAGGTGTTTATAGGCTCCACAAAAAATATTAAATATTGATAGAATAAATTTCACATATAGAAAGAAATTATGAAAGAAATTTATTTAGACAAAATTTTATATAAGTATAACGTAAAGTTAAACAAAATTTTCTTATGAATATTTAGGAGAAATTTAGTGTATGTTAATACATTAGTGCTCTTTATGACGATGATTATATGCGCTCTATCTAAAACGGCACGATCAATGGTCAATGACCATTCAATAAGTTATCAATTCATTACTAAATCGTTCTAGTGACGCAATATCGTTTTATGGTTTTGACATAAAAAATATATATTTGTTTGAAACTCTTTTCATGAATAAAAAAATTTTTATAAGTTATATAATTCTTGAACAAATTTTATTAATAACATAAAATGTTTATTAATGATGTATAGAACATGTATTAAAACATACATCAATGCAAATAAAAGATAGCACGGCAGTAAATCGGCTAAATAAATTTTATGAGAGCAAATATGATAATTTGCATTTTATTAATCTATGATCTATATCATGGATTTTTCGCTTATGTTATCGCGTTTACGTAAATCTTTATTTATGTTATCGCGTTTATGTAAAAAGATATAAATATATCTCGTGCAAAAGAAAAATCATATCACGTGAATATAAGTTGAGAAGTTGTTTGCACGCGACACAATATAAATTTGCGACGTAATTAGAAGCTGGCGAGGTGAAAAATCGTTTCATGAATAAACTCTGTTGTTTACTAAATGCTACGATAATAGTGAAATCTAAAACTGGAACAGTTTATATTTTAACGATTTAATGCTATTTTAATGATCGTTAAAGTAATTGAACAATCAATAAAATAATTGAATTATAATATTGAAAAAAAAACAATGATCTCCAAATCTCGAAATAAACTCCCTATATCAAACAAAAAAATTATTTAATAGATTAGGGAGATATTTTATTTAATATTTAATTTAATTGATTACTTTTTCTGTTTTAATATAGTAATGTTTTATATATAGATTTAAAAACACATACATTAAAAAATAGATTAATAATAATTAAATATATCTGAATATTAAATAAATTAGTGTTATTTTGGGATAGAGTATCATATATCCTCCTATCTAAAAAAAGGCATATAAAGTCGATACTCGAAAGTCTCGAAGTGTATTGTTGTCGCTTTTTCGCGATGCTGATTGGTTCTGTCATTGCGCTTACTTCGTGAGCGGATGTCATTGCATATTTTGACAGTTATTATTTTGTGTATATATCGTTAAAAATGTTTAATGAAAAAGAATAAATAGCGCGCGCGAAGCACGCGTTGTGTTGTGCTAGTATTATAAAATGTATATTTATTTTTTATATGTAGATAATCGATATTATCTATTAATGTTGCGATAACCACAAGAAAGTCAAGATGTATTTTCCTGTCCTCAGACAACAATGATTAATATCAATTAAATCCATTGTCTGACATGCATAACGAGCGATAATGAGAATAAATGATGCCTTTTGTAATATTGTGGAATTACCGGAAAAATTACATGTCACCGATAAGAAATACTTTTCTATATCTATCAATATACATGGAACTAATATATTCCATTCACGATTGCTATTTGTAATTACAAAACATATATATGCCGTAAGAACGTATATCGGGGGTCGACAATATAAAATATCTTCATATAAAATAAGATTGTCTGTTATATATAATATTATTTGCAGACGATGTTATGAAAATTGCGTAATATGAATTAATCATAAAATATGTAGAACGGAAGATTCTATTTTCTTTTGATTTTCATTTCTATTTGAATTCTATCAAAATTTCTATCTGATCTCATATTCATGACGTGCTTTTGTAAGTCACTGGTAAATGTAATCCTGTAACCAACCTTCAGAAATTTCATTACACTCTTT
>NW_021848825.1:1334868-1347712 GCF_003651465.1 Formica exsecta | reverse complement strand
TAAATATATCTGAATATTAAATAAATTAGTGTTATTTTGGGATAGAGTATCATATATCCTCCTATCTAAAAAAAGGCATGTAAAGTCGATACTCGAAAGTCTCGAAGTGTATTGTTGTCGCTTTTTCGCGATGCTGATTGGTTCTGTCATTGCGCTTACTTCGTGAGCGGATGTCATTGCATATTTTGACAGTTATTATTTTGTGTATATATCGTTAAAAATGTTTAATGAAAAAGAATAAATAGCGCGCGCGAAGCACGCGTTGTGTTGTGCTAGTATTATAAAATGTATATTTATTTTTTATATGTAGATAATCGATATTATCTATTAATGTTGCGATAACCACAAGAAAGTCAAGATGTATTTTCCTGTCCTCAGACAACAATGATTAATATCAATTAAATCCATTGTCTGACATGCATAACGAGCGATAATGAGAATAAATGATGCCTTTTGTAATATTGTGGAATTACCGGAAAAATTACATGTCACCGATAAGAAATACTTTTCTATATCTATTAATATACATGGAACTAATATATTCCATTCACGATTGCTATTTGTAATTACAAAACATATATATGCCGTAAGAACGTATATCGGGGGTCGACAATATAAAATATCTTCATATAAAATAAGATTGTCTGTTATATATAATATTATTTGCAGACGATGTTATGAAAATTGCGTAATATGAATTAATCATAAAATATGTAGAACGGAAGATTCTATTTTCTTTTGATTTTCATTTCTATTTGAATTCTATCAAAATTTCTATCTGATCTCATATTCATGACGTGCTTTTGTAAGTCACTGGTAAATGTAATCCTGTAACCAACCTTCAGAAATTTCATTACCCTCTTTCGATCGAAAAATCGCGTCTACGAATTATCGCCAGATTGTTTTCCTATAAATACAATCTCGATCGATCTCAAAACTTTCGATCTAATGAACCGTCAATTACGAAATTGAGACATCTATAATATTAATCGCGTGAACTATTCACCTTTTATTCGCCAAACACGTGTCTCTATGGCCTCGATGTCTTTCGTTTTTATTTAGTACGCGTAAAATAGATATAATACAGTTTTCTTTTGTTTGAAAAAAGTAACTGATATTTGCGTGCACACTTTGCAGTTAGCCTATATTATATTATGCCGATAAGACATTAGAAATAAAGTTAATAATCTGGCGACAAAATAAGATAAAATAAATATAATACGGCGTATTTGTGATAAGAGAGAGTTGACAAAATTAATACATATCATATAAAACATTATAAACGAAAATAAGAATATATTCGAAAATGTAATATTATAAAAATTGAAATAGAGAATGATTGTTCTCTATTAGACACATTTTTAATATTTTTATATTACATATAAATTGGCAGCGCATATATGTATAACAAAATAATATTTATTATTAGAGTATGTTTTTTTGTTGGCCATATATTATTAAATGTTCTCAAAATTTCAAGGAAAAATATATTACAGTTGTTTTTCTACTCATATATCATCACTACCATAGTTACTTTATAAATGGAAACTTTTTATTACAATTAATACAAATCATATTTTGTCATATCCGTAGTATTACGATTGTTATGGTCAGAACTCACATGAAATTGACCTTGCAACTTAATTAACACATCTGGTTGAATTCTAAACGTTAAAAAATATGCACACACAATGTGTATTTACATTTGTACAAAATTAGAAAGAAAGAGTGAATATATTTAGAGAAGGTAATCATATATTAGCTAATCCAAATTAAAAAAAAAAAAAAAAAAAACGTATTTTATTCTTCATATAATTAAATTATTTTTGCTAATAACTATAATGTAAAGACACATACGATATTTATATAATTTTATGTTTGCTTTTTGATCCTCTTCATTTTAATATTTTATGTAAAAAAAATATTTTAACCATCTTATTCTTGCTTTGTCTACTTGCAAAGAGAATTTTCCGGACATTTTCACTTTCTTCTTTTGTTTCACTTTTTAGACCATTTATATTATTATTTATTTTTATTAAATCTATAATTTATATAAATAAATTAAATGGAATTAATTGTTATATGAATCTAAATAACTATAATGTAAAGACACATACGATATTTATATAATTTTATGTTTGCTTTTTGATCCTCTTTATTTTAATATTTTATGTAAGAAAAATATTTTAACCGTCTTATTCTTACTTTGATTACTTGCAAAGAGAATTTTCCGGACATTTTCACTTTCTTCTTTTGGTTCACTTTTTAGACCATTTATATTATTATTTATTTTTATTAAATCTATAATTTATATAAATAAATTAAATGGAATTAATTGTTATATGAATCTAATTATAGATCATAGTGACACCTGAAGATTTAAAATTGGATTGCCTAATACTTGTTTTCTATGTATGTACATAATGTAATTGTATGATTGCGATTCAATCAGACGATAGACCTATTGGCTTTATTTTTACCAATCAACTTTTTAAGGTTTGGGTGTGCAGACTGAGTTGATAATTGAATAGGGTTTCTATATGTATCAACTGTTGCTCGTATATTATTTTTGTGCATACAAAACATAGATTTTATACTTATTTATTGTTATCGATTGTTTCCATTGAAACTTTATCATTATGGATTATACAAGTTCAGATCACATAACGCCTAAATAATTGCATAATAAAACAATAACTTAATATAATTAAGCTGTTTGATCAAAATCGATAAATACTCTTATCATTGATAACATTATGTACCCATTATTATATTATCAAGAAACATTTTTACTTATTACTACCGCGAATATATAAATGCATATGGAACACTGTAAAATATTTTCGCGACAGGGGGGAGGGGGGTGTATTGATCCGTAGTAATGACAGCACCGTGGCGTCAGAGACAGCTGATCCGCTATCTATTATATATATAACATAGTTCTAGCACTTTCATACGTATAATTGTTTGCAAAATATAAGCACATTTGATACGCAATAAGAACATGATTAATAATACAGTAAGTGTGTGTCATGATAACAGCCTAACTTATTCAATTAACTTAACGATGTGATTTAATCAAATTAAAAATAAATTGAACATAGATTGTCCTTTTATTATAGAATGTTAAATAAATAGAGTTTCAAAAACGAAATAATGATGGATTATACATACAGTAAAATAATATTACATGAGAAGGGATTATTTTCACGTTAGCGATCAATATTTAGTTGTGCCATCATTAACTTTATCTACGTAAGAAAATATCTTTATCTATACAGTTTGGAAGTGCGTGATAAAAAAATATGACGCACAATATAATCGCAGCGGATGAAAACAAATAAAAATAGAATGCGCTGCAGAAAAATCATTAGAGTTCATTGGCATCATTTCTTGGCAACTCTAGAAGAATAATATTATAATAAGAGTGGGTCACACACGCACACACACACACACACTATATATGTGCTAGAGCTATATTGATCCTGTGATAAAAACTTTGCACAGAGAATCTACTGATATTTATTATCTTAATATATCTAGATCTTAATTATTTTAATATATGTATATTTTAAGTAGAAAAATGAAAATGATCGTAGAGAAGATCTCCTTTACTTCCATCTTTAAAGTTAAAAGAAATATATGACATATAAATATGTTAAAAAAACGAAAAAATAAAGTACATAATAGGAAAAAGGATCATAAAAGACAGACGAAATAAAGCTTTTATTCGTTCAATTTACCGTTCTCTGAATGTAAAATGCGATACTAAATGCTTAAGTTGCGCGAGGGCAAAGTTCGTGATAGATAGGGTTGTGCAAAAAAAATGTTATGACAGTGAAGTATTGCGAGGGAGAACGAGATAGAAAAATATCAAACAGTCTCGCGCTCATGCATACGACACGCTACGCACGTGCTATCTGCAATTTGCACGTTGCATCACAGCCGTGCGCACGCGAATGAATCTCGAAATGTACCGCGATGAAGGTTACTCGGTCAAATTAGCGCCTGGTAGTCTGCCTTGATCCACCTGAATCACTCATTGTGATCATTAAAAAATGGAAAATAGTTATATGACTGTATTATATATGTGAGCGTTTAATCTAGCATGTGATTATATATGCGATTCTCTCAGGGACAAAAAATTTTAACTATAATTGGCCTATAATTGGTTAAAGTAAACTTAACTGTTTAAAAGAAAATTAAAAAATTGTTTATAATGTAAAGTTAATGTAACATAAATATGTATGTAATTTAAGATTTGCGATTTTACTTGAATTACATATAGTGTTGTCATGAAATAGACAAGTATATTTAGCACTAGATAGATGAGACAGCTATTAATATATGTGTATGTTCACTTGCTAAATTTGGAAAAAAGTATTAAACCTAATAAAAAATAATTTTTTTTTGCAATTTTATATATATATATATATATTTTTTTTTTTTTAAATGTATTTGTGTTATATGAATTTTTTAAATATTTTTATCTATATATACGCTTTTTTTTGACAATAAATTTGCACACTATTTATTATTTTACTTATCTTTATTAAGCACTATGTCAATATCTGAATGACTTTCTCAATTTTTATTATATAAACGTAAGACGAATATATAATGTATATTAATGGAAACTGGTTATGTAAATTGCCTCAGTCTGACTATCACGTATGATTATATGCAGTAATGTGTGTTTCTTTTCGTTATGTTTGGTTCCTTCGAAAATAGTACATCTTTATCACTCAGAAAACATTCAAGTTTTAGTTCCTATTTTAACGATAAGAACGTAGCTCTGGTTATTTTTTTGACATATACTATTTAATATTGAAGAGTGCAACCTTTGAGCCTGCTTTATTACAAGTTGCTGCGAACGTAAAAATTTGTTATCATTTATTATGAGAAAATTTCTACGACTTTATTCAAATTGTTGTCAAACACTTGTGTAAATATGTAAATGGCATAACTCCCAATAGCGTAAAGCCAAGATATTTATATGTATGCGCATGAGTGCGAAGAATTACTTGCTTATGTAGAATAATTTTAGAATTTTGTAAAACTTTAAACTTTCAACAAAGTTAAGTTTTTACATTCTTAAATTGATTATATATCGTGTTTACACACAATAAGTGTAATTATAAATTAAAATATATGACCTTGAACATTAGAAAGCAAACTCGAAAAAAGGAATGTTATCTTATAGTGAACTATAAGATGCGTAGAAATATATAGGTACAAGTGTGTACATATACATACTTGGAGCTACATATGACGACTATCTCATGATCTAAATAATTCAAAGTTGAAATATTTATTTGTTAAAATAAAAATTTAAAGGTGTTTTTTTCAATTTATATTAAATTTTATACATTTTAATATTATTAACAGATAAAACAATATATAAAATATTATTTTTTTTCTCTATCCTCAAAATTTCGCCATCGGTTAAATTATCAATTCTATCAATATTATCGAACAATATTTAAAATACTAGATTGATTTTATAATTATATTATTTATATATTTCTTGAATATCGAGAATATGGAGAACTCATCAGTTATTAATTAAAAATTCTATAACAGAGATTATGTAAGAGCATGTCCACACAAAACGATAAGAATACATCATTCTTATCACGTTTCATTTATTGATGCGACGTTAGCAAAGTAACCACAAGAAAAAATTCATCACGTAATTGGTCGGGAAACAAATTTTCCTCATTGTGAAACAACGGACGTCACACTTGTCCGCACATTTGCATACACCATTCACTATTCGTGTACACTCAGAGTTCTTAGAGCGATTATACTCCAATTTAGGTGAACACGCGCGTTAATAAGGTATCCAGATATCAATGACATTTCGGTCAAGGTGATCGTGCCGACAAACCTGTCGACTTCAGTCAGATTTCGTGTACTTACTGCATCAGACGCCGAAAACGGGGTTGACCAGACTCAGTCCGGCTGAAGTCTAAGCCACACTGAACAGTCTTCCCAGCACACGCGCTCGACGTCTACAGAAATAGAGGTGGCAATTGGTAGTCGAACTTGCGCCTTGCCTCGTACAGAATATCTGTCTACTATAACGAGTGTGCTGCTGCCATCTCTCCGATGCAAATGCTCGCCGAGCTTTTCTGATTGTTCCCTTCGCGACGAGATTATCACTCTTGATTAACATGATAATATTCGATTCTTTTTTTAAATGATTTTCTTTCATATTTTTACTTTAACATGAAGAAAACATATATTATTGCGTTTTAGAAAAAGAAAAAAGAATGTCAAGTAGAGAATATAGTTAACAAGTCAGACCAAACAAGAGGGATATTTCAATAAATAAAAATAATTGGTAAATTGGGAATATCAAAATTCTTAAGCGATATTGAAATTTAAATTAGATACAATAAAATTGACGGAAATCTAAATGTGAGATGATAGTTTATGTACAGCTTCGTTGGCTATTGTTCATTTGAGAGGCCATTAATGATTACGATTACTACTTTGAAGAAATATAATTATTTAAATAGATCCTGTGTGTTAGGAAAAATTGCAAATGTAAGATATTTTTTTTAGATTGTGGTGTAGATTTCAAAATAATTATATTTTAAGAAGGTTTGCAAAACAGTAATGCGATTCTTGATAAAATATTAACTAAGTTTTAACAACAAAGTTGCAGAAACTACAAAATTCATATAAATAATGCAGGGTTGTTTCTCAACGTTTTATTTGTTTGTGTACATTTATAGGCCCTAATTAGGCGTGAGCTAGTCCATTCCCAACTTGAATTAACAATTCAATTCTCAATAATAAACGGATCACATTCGGTAAGCCGTATCGTGATTCTCGAGACATACGTGTAGGATCGAGACATCTGATAGGATTATGGCGGAGAGATAACACATATGTGTGTGCTGTTTAAATAGTTGATTCTTTTATGAAAAATCACACACATTTTGTTTGATATTTGTTAGCATAAGTATATTCAAGTACAAAAACAAGTCTATAGTCATTTTCTATTTTTTTTTTTTTAATAAATAAAGCTTTCCATTATTGTTTGTCATTGTAATTGTTTCCAATATAAGTTTGTATATAAATTTAAACATCGATTAATCAATTGTTTACGTTATCCGCCGTTCTTAACAGATACTTCGAGTCTACGTACATACAATAATAATATATGTACACAAAATTGATTGGCCTAGCTAAGCTAGCTAATGTGAATAGACCGTGTAACGCGGATACATCGTGTTAGTAACTCCGCAACGTACAGCCCTTAATCTTGTAAACCGCGAATGCGTCAATATAATCATCATTTGATTAACAAGATTAAGATCCTAGGAAGCGCATTGTATTGATTACTGATTCAAGTTTATCATACACTGAATAGCATTTTGGTTTTTCTCTAAAAAGTTTCGTTTTTCAAATTAGAGAAATATTTCTGTTTCCGTGAAGAAAATTATTTCCTTGTTTGGATTAATTCTTTTTATACATATAATTAATAATAAACATAATCGTTTACAAATTTATTTGACAATAAAATGTTATACATTTTGCTTTTATATAATTTAAGAATTATCCAATATCTTGTAACTCTTTCACATCATCATTTGTTTTTCATTTTCTTAAATCTCTCATTAATAGTCGTTAAACAAAAGCATCTCGCGTGATTTTGCACGCTACACGGCCTGATTAAAATATACGTGTATATGTATATACAATAGTCCATTACAGTTTTATATTTATAATTTGTATATATATATATTTTTTATTATTTTTTATTTATACATGTACGTGGAAGTCAAAAATTAATAAAGTTAAAAAAATATAATCTTTAAAATAGAAACTATAACCGTTTTTCTCTTCAGCTACAGCGCTATTGTGTCACTTATGAATTCTTTATTTCTTTCGAAAACGCATCGAACATTATCTTTTTTTCCTATATATCTATCTGTGCATACTGCTGTTTATCGACATGAAGTCCTCGGGACATCCATCTCGCGAAAATCACGCGATTGATTTTCAAATAATTTTTCCTTTTATTCTTTCTTTCCATTTGGTTCTTTCGCGCGATTTCTACGACACGGTAAGGGTCTCGAAAAATAATTGATTGAGCGTTATATCTTTCATAAGTTTTCTAGCAATTTCTCCGTAAAAACCGACCTATTATATTCAAGTAAGTACAACGTGACGAAAAATTGGTACAAGGAAAGTGTTTTATCTTGTGGTGAGCTTATTATATTTTTTTCGCTTTAATTATTCATTTCTTAGATGCCTTATAAATAATTTTGCAAGTTATGAGCCTCCCAAAGTGCCTCTAATAAAATTTGCAGTCGTGTTTCAATACATATACCATAAAAGTTTGTTTAATATACGAAAAGTCACATGAATAGTTAGTATACGGTTCGAATTTTATATCCTTAACTATCTCTTAAATATTCCGTACATATAATCATCGAATTTCTTGCGTTCTTATTCATTTGCAACATAATGATTATAATTTATACACGATTTTTGCTGCAAGATCACTTAATATACCGAATTAAATATACATCTCTAATATCTAGTTCTAATCACAATTTCACAAATATATACTTAAAATATAATCTTAACTTATTATGTTACTAACTTATTATTTAACTTATTTATTTACATAAAATTTACAAATTGTAAATTACAGTTAATATACTTCTGTAAGCAACTTAATTTTATTTTTAAATTATTAATTTTAAATCTCAGATTGCTCAATAAAATAAAAATTTTATATATTAAAAACAAATTTTTCATTTCTTATTTATTATTTTTTATAAATTTTAATATGATAAGTATTATTCTTATGCGGTGAAATAATGAGTCATGTTTTAGAAGAAATCAATAAACCACAAAATCAAATCGTATATAACACGCAGATTCCAATATAGAAGATTAATATAATATCAATAATATTATTTGCAAATACAAATAATCAACATTTACAAATATTAATATAATATTTCATGTAGTTACTAAATATTTATATAAAATTGTCGAATATTGAAAGATTATTACTAATATTTCAATATATATTCGAGCAAGTACGATCAAAAATCAGAATTGCTCTAATTACTTCTTAATTATAAATAATAAATAAGAATCTTATTTTGTTGAATTAAACATGAAGAATCTACGCATAAATATCTCCTTTTATTAATTATAGCATAATGAGTGGCTCATTATTATAAAATATGTATGCAAAACAGTCTAAGTGAGCGTGACAATTGTGATAAACACTATACTTATGTTTTTGATGAACGTTTCTAAGTGAATTTGTGATAACAATACTTTGTGTGAGTTTGACTTTAACTGTGCAAATGGCATGTGCAATATATACAAAATTAAATGGATTCCGTGAAATTGCTTAACTCTGTAAGATCATATAATTATGATTCTCTATCTTTGGATCAAAGATGTTGAATAAAATTATTGTAATTAAATTAATGTAATGATATAATTATAAATGCGATTATTCAAAACGCTTGTCGTTTTCAATTTTTTGTTAATTCATATTTTTTAATTTTATTAATAACAGTCTATATTCTTAATGGCAAGCATCGAAAAATTGTTGTACCCGTTTTTTTCATCTATTACGCGAAACTGAATACATATTTTTGTAAGTTAATAGATGAATTTTTATTTAGAATAAATCATTTTTGTATTTAGACTCTATTATCTGTTGATGTTAGTATCATCTCTTTTTAATATATTTTTTGTGATGCTTTAGCAAATGTGTACATTATAACAATCCGAAGCGATTTTTGAGATTTGTAGAGAATATTTATTCGTAATAAATATTATAGAGTATAGAATAAATTGAAAAAGATGGAATTATGTAATGCGCGCAGATATTGTAGAAAATATCTACTGATAAAATGGATCTTATAGACACACACAGAGTAAACAACTTGCACAATGTTGGGTCAACTTGTTATCGTCATTATGTAATAAATATACACTAGATTCAATACGCCTGTACAAGCGTTGGTCTTTAAGCGTGAAATTATCGGCACAATTTTGTCTTATGCATTTTGCCTTGAATAAAATAAAGTGGCAAAACTGACCTTTAGAGCCAATCTTGAGGAGCATCCTTAGTTAAAGCTCGGATAGTTAAGTCTTGTTTTGCATGTTATGCTAAATTGCTTCATAACATCTCAAAATTTATAATTTTGCATTGAGAAAACAAAAGAATTGATAATAATAATTAATTGATTAATTGACAATTTTGATAATTGTCAGACACAATTATAAAATATTAAAGAATTGAGAGAGAGATATATAAGATATCGTAATTAACACATAATTTTATGATATATAATATTGATAGTCTGTATTTATTTAATCTAGCCAAACAAAATTTAATTTAAAAGAAATATTAAGTTATTTTTAGATTTTAACATATGTGAAATAGAGAAAGAACTTAGGCATTTCTAAAATATTAGATAAATCAGAAAGATGAAACTTTACTTTTACTTCGAAAATATTATTATGTCTATTTCTTTGAAACAAATTGTATTTTTAAATATATAATTTTCTGACAGCGACGTACTTTTTCCTTTATGATAATATTGACAAATATAATACATATCCCCGTTACTCCACATTAATTATTTCAATTTTAATTAAATATAATTTATTTAGTGTTTTTTTGCAAATGTTAGTCGATTATATAAAATTTTGTGTTCCGATTCTATGTATTTTTATAAATAATTTTGTATCATATTTTTAATAAAACGACACGTTGATTAAATCAATCTATAATTAAACTTCGATACTGCGTAAAGCTCGGGGTAACTTAATATGAGTCATGTATGCATATACTTTTGACGCGATATCGTCAAGCTGTTTGAGAGACTTTGCAAAAAAATACGATATTATGTTTCTCCCCATATGACAGATATCGTCGAGTGAACGATGCGCGGATATCGATCGAACAATATATCTGATAGCACGTTCGTCAAACATCACTTTTAATTAAACGAGGAGTTGGAAAGCTGGCTCTTTATTGTAGCTGGCAGTACGGCTACTTTTGTACGCAGATAGAATTCGACTGGCGTCAGAAAGTCAAAAAGCACGTTGCTTTTCCGAAATTCGCTAAAAAAGTCGATGACACACGTATACATAATATCTTATAATCATATACATACGCATATCATGTACATTATAGAAAGTTTAGCAAATACAGATGGCCGAATTAAGGAGACCTTTCTTTGGGCTTCTAAAATTCTTTCACAAGACTATAATATATTTACTTTTTCATGTACTGTCGCATGTACATTTGTGTGATTGTATTTTTTTCTTTCTCTAGATTTTCAGACTAATTTTAATCTATCTTACTGCACTATAATTTAAATTTCTCATTTAATCTTATTTAAAATCATTTTTACCTCAATTCTTGCATTTTCCTTTATTACAAGAACATATGTTCTATGCGTTCATTTACTAATTGGAATTTTGAAGATAATATTTATATTTTTTAGACGCTTCTCTTTTTAGGCATTGTTGAGTTAATTATTTCTAAATTTTGTACAAAAACTTTAAAAAATTTCTACAGAGAGTGAATGAAAGATAGAGTTCTACATTCACTGTTTTGTGAAAGATTTTATAAACTTCGGTCTCCTTAACTCGCCAGGTACTTTTCCTTTTTATATATATAGTTTGTCTTCACGCACATCGTGCGTCCGTCCGTGGCGGGTTTTTAAAACCTGCTCTATTTCATCGCAAGCTTATATAATAAACAACAGAATCTCTTTATGCAACTTTTCATGATCAACTCGACTATCGCAAGATTTATTATCGTATTGTTTTAATCATAGTCGCTAGTCGAGGTATACCACAATTGCAACAAACTTAACTGGTCCGTTGCTAATTTCTTAACAGACATGTAAATTGGGCATCTAAATGAAAGTGCAACGCTAAGAATGATTGTACAATGTGATTGTTTCCGCTTTTGTGCGAAAAAATCCCTTGTTTAAAAATCCGCTATGGCGCGAAGGTAAATTTACGGGCGTAATAACAATATTGTGAGCAATCTCGCAAGAAAAAATATCGTGCAGATCCTCAATTCAGGCAACCGAATCACGGAGCGCGTTCGTCCTAATTCTCTAGTTAATTCCGACTGCATCATAAAAAAATCCTTTTCGTATCTCTCTTACCCGTTCGCTTCTCAAGGTTCAATCCTTCGACCTGGAAGACTCTAAACCTAACTGATGTGTTGTGTTGTAAAAATAGGCAAGTCTTACGCGCGCTATATGTATGGATGCGTTGTGTTCGTCTTGCCAGGCAATTACTCCTTTTCTTCGATCTCTTGGCTCTCCGCGCCCAAAAGAGTCGACTTGTCTTCTTCGTGCTCCTCGACTTCCGGCTCCTCTATGTTCGGCCGTTGACGTCTCGATGCCTTACGTTGCACGTAAAACATTAGGACGATACTGATGCTCGCCAAAGCGGCCAGTCCTGCGAGGACGATGTAAATTGTTACCGGCATTTGGGTCGAGCCCTGTAAATTCAATGAAACGTTAGTTTTTGGTTAACGTACTGATTATATCTTCATGATAGATATTTTTATTGCGCGACAAATTGAAGTATTGAATAATGTACTCCACTTTCTTAAATACTTTCATAAGTTTCCATTGCGTGAAATGTTTTTATTTAATTGATATCATGCAATATTTCTTTTTCTTTTCTTTCTTTATCTTTGTTATATGTTTCTATATTTAAATAATATGCCATTTATGATAACAAATTAGATCAATTAATAAATTATTAATATTATAAAAGTTATTAATTTAATCAATAATATTAATTTATTTAATAATGT
>NW_021848825.1:1332818-1334707 GCF_003651465.1 Formica exsecta | reverse complement strand
ATAAATAATATATTTGTATACATATGTATATAAACTAGAGTTAAATAGAATGTGTGATAGCTGGGTAGGAAAATAGTTTAAAAAATATAAACTGGGTCAGTACAGTCAAACATATCGCATTTTATTTCTGTTAGAACCGCGATTTTTTAGGTATCCTAACTATTTAAAAATAGCTTTTTCTCCGCGCAAAGGGGCATTTTTCAGATTATTTCTCATCCTTTATACAATGTTCACGTACATTGTTGAATAAATGAGCATTCTTTGAAATCTCTTGGTTGTACACTGACTGCTTTAATTCGCCATTAGGTCAAATGTCAGCTTTGCGTGCACGATAATACGTTTTCCCTAGCTCCCATTTCGCCATCCATCGGCGCAATAACCTGCTTGAAATTCTGATTTGTGCATCGCGTAATGCGCGGAATTCACGATAGTGTTCCGTTTAATGCCACCGAGCCTTCGTTTGAACAACTATTTCCGTCGTTCGTGGAATCCGACTTAATATTTCGATTGAGACATGTAGTAATTTATTACATACATTGTTTGAACTTTAATTAAATATACATTCCGATATCAAGTTGTGCACTGTTACAGAATTATTCTTTCACTGTTGCAACTAGCATGGTATAAAAATAAATGTTTGCGAATCAATCGATTCGATAAATAAAAGGTATATCGAAAAGAAAAAGAAAAAAAAGTTAATAATAATTCTCGTATTTTAAAATATATATTTATAATTAGATGTCGAAAAACAACAATTTATCAATATATAAAATAAATTTTATTTATTTTATCAGTAAATGTACTCTTTTTTTATATTATACATATCCTACATACTAAGATGAATATAATTTTATGAATATTTATTGCTTTTTACGATATTTTTTAAATCAAGAAGCTCCAAAATATACTTTGGCGATATTATCATCAATGATGCCCGTATTATCTTGCGTTATAATCCACACTGTTACTTATATCTATGATAGATAGAAGATGAATATTCATCGGAAAACGTTGCTCTCTGTTACCCCAATTACCGTCTAATATGCAAAACACAAATTGGCAGAGACGTCATTGTATCCAATACTGCGGCGTTAAATTGGATACCGATAAATATATGAATTAGCAGATACTCAAGATTCTCGTATGCTGTGTTGTTGGAATTTTTAATTCTATAATAAATTAAGCTCTTCGTCCGTAAAAGTTCTAGGTGCGGCGAGTTATAAAGTAGAGTGTTATTATGTTGTGCAAAATTTATGAAAATTGGATAAAAGAAATGAGACGATTATTCGACGAGCAGCTTTTAGCTCGATAACTCAAATACACAATAGCACTAAAAAGATTCAGTGCATTTAATGTACAATATAGCAATGAAAATATTTGCCAAAATAATTTTTAACAAGAAAATCAAGCAAACTATTTCTGTCGTCGCTAAACTTTTAACAAGACAATTATTTTTTGTTAACTTTGATTATTAAATTTTTATTAATTGTAAAATATGCTCTCGTAACAAAAAGAAAACTTGTGGTTTTTTGCAAAGTTATTATGTGAGAAATTTCAAATAAAAAAAAATATGATTTATATTTTTTTCATAAGTGTGAAACATTTTATTTCGTGCAATTTGCGATTTTTTAAAAATAACATACGCGTGCAATCTTTGCAATAATCTTTGAGTGCAGCGCAAGCATTCTCAGTGGCAACGAGTAAGCGTTATCGGATCAAGAGAAAACACAGGCTTTTATATTGATTGGTCAACAAGAGGTCGGTGTTCCAAGAAAGCAGTTTTTCTTTTTTTTGTGAATTTATTTGCATAGAAAATCTTCTTGCTGCGAGGGAGATGGAGAAAATAAGAGAAAATATAAGACAAAAGAAATATATGTATCTATTATATA
>NW_021848825.1:1310237-1332794 GCF_003651465.1 Formica exsecta | reverse complement strand
TATATATATATAAATATGATAGGGCACGATATCATGAGACATTTTGTAGAAATTGTTATATATAACGTCACGTTCTGCAATTTTCCAAGAGAGAAATAAAAGTACATCTGCTGTCCCGGTGGGAAACGTACGGGAAAAATAAAGGCTTCGAGCGATTGCTCGTCTGCTTTTAGATTCACGAACATGCTCTGCCTATCGATCGGACAGAGTGCTTCAGTTTAGATGTCTTTGGTGCAAGGCGATCAATATTTATGCAGGACGCAAAATTTCGAGTCGACAGCTAGACGACTAGTAGACTTAAAGATATAAGAAGAATGCATGACATAATATATCTTGTGGATCATACAGCCGGGTATAATATTATCCTATAAAATTCTGTAAAGTATAATAACGGCGGTAACGAAATGAGTTTTTGTGAGCGAGACTGATAAATCTAGAAATGCTTTAAAACGAGAAATATAAGAGTTTCCAGTGGAAAGTAATTTCGAGACATTGATATATTTTTTTTAAAAACTAACAGATTTTTAAAAGTGCTTTTATTCATATCAAAAAGTAAGTGAAAAAACGTAAACGAACACGCCGAGTTTTGACAACATTCGGCGAGTTTTTTATTTAAAGAAAAAAAGTATAATAAAAATTACAACAGAAAAAACTATAGAAGTGGAATATTCGAAAAAAATTTGTTTGGAAAGATATTTCAAAGAGAAATACCGGAAAGAGAAAAAGTCAAGACGCGCGAAAAAACAAGTCAGCAAATTTTTGCACAGATGATTTGCACAATAATCGATGCACTTTATTAAAAAATGTAGGATATATATTCCGAAAGTCTCCTTGAACGCAATTTATCTCCAAGGACGTATTGAGCATTTGATCGAGAAATAGAGGAGCACTTACCTTCCACTGAAAGTCGGCCGAGGGATCGCTGAAGAACCACTTCTGAGGCCAGGGCTTTATCGTGCCCTCCGGCGTTTTGAATATCAGGCCCTCGAGGCTGAGGCGCGGCGCGAGAACGCTAGTAGTGATGTTGCCTTTTTTGTATGAAGCTATGCCAGCCTTCATATACATTTGCGGTATGGTTTCGTTTTCGCGCAGTTTCAGGGTCACCCTTGGCATCTTTGGCTTTTTCGGCGTGCTCGCCATCTTCGTGTCTTCTGTCGTGCCGTTCGAGGACGCCGAAAGGACCGTTGTCGGCGGTAAAACGGAAGTCGTCACCGTTTGACGGACGCTCATCGACGTTTCCGTGCTTGGAATTGCTTGCGTACTAATTTCCGATATGTCTGAAAAGAGAGAATTGTCTGAGTTTATGAGTTACGCAGGAACAACAATTATGTTGTGACTGGTATCTACGTATTATCGCTAACTTAATTGGAAAATTGATAACAGAATGTCTTAATAAATTTACGTAAGACTAGAATCCGTTTTAAACCCGATATTTACATTTTATTGTAGTTTTCTAAAAACGGTGAAATTAAATTTCGTGATCGATTTCGTAACGCTCGTTTTAATTTAAATAAAGAACAGAGAGAATTTTTGTGGACAAAAGTAAGAGATCATATATTACTTTGTGTAATATAATATTATTTTAGATGTACAATATATTACTTTACGATGACAAATGAAATATATAATTTATGAAAACAGAGATATCATTCATCAATACAAACAATGAAATTAAATACCAAATATTGGGATATTTTTATTTTTATCAGTATATCAAAAACCCCATCATATATTACTTTAAAAAAATATTTTGCTCGTAATTATCCGCTCGCATGTATCATCGCTTGTCTTTAGAATTCAAGCAAAACAATACCTGCTAACGTGGTATCATCAACTACCGCCTCTTCCTCCTCTTCCTTCGCTCGGAGAATTCCGTTGAAAGAGGTCGTGCTATCTTCGAGGTCTTTCCTCCTAGTGACCTCGGTCGTCGACACCATCGTAGTCGGAATCCTGCTTCTGTTCTTACTAACACCAATGTCCTTCGTTTGGCTTCTCGATGTGTTTCTGACTGGCTCGACTCGGCTCATCGCCAGCATCGTGCTGGCGAAAAGGTTGTGATCATTCTGATTCATCAGGAACGGCGTGGCCACGCAGGACAGTATAATGAGCACCATCACAGTGCCCATCGTATACTTGATGATCCTCGGCCGGGGCTTACCGGAAGTTTGCGGAAATCCGCCGGACGAGAACTGATCCGTCTGTGGCAGTATCGTGTACTGCAAGCTAGCATCGCCTTTCCGCACCGTTTTGTACATAATTATTCAACCTGTCAGGATAGATCTTGTTAGAGATACACGGCGGCGATCCTTCAACTGGCCAGAAATATATGATTCTGTCAGTTGAATAGCCTTAGATATCTATTTTCACGAGTGCGATTATTCAGTGCGGAATTTTCTGCACTGTTACCAAAATTTCCAATTTTATTGTAATTGTAAAAAAAAAAAAAAAACAAAGCAAAGGAAAGAAACGAGTCGATGATGTACGGCATTTAAAATCAATTTTGACATTGAAAAGAAAATTAAATCAAAGATTTTATACAGGATATTATCGCAAAATTAAAATATCATTGTGTTCGCGATATTACACTTAAAATAGATTAACCGGAAAATTGTTCTGAAAAATTTTTTCCTATAATCCACTGAACGGCAAGTAACATCAAATAAAATTTTATAAAATAAATCATACTAAACTGTAATACAAATTATAATACTAAATAACATGTGTGTTTATTTTTGGGATCAATCTCGCAATTGCAGAACAGGTAACAATGATTTTGTTCATAGCTCTCTATTATAAACGATATATTTTATGTACTATTATGTTTACTGATTTATTTTTACGGAATGTAGAGCATTCAGTGCAATAACATTCGGTGTAATAAAATTATCTATCACGCCATATGAAAGTATGTACCTCGATTTTTCGAATGGGCAGTTTATATCAATATATGACACATTTATGTATGTCAATATTGTTTGGTTGCCTCGAGTTTTTTTAGATTCAAGAATCTATTCCTGAAACGACATTTCTGGCATTTATTATCTTGTAAAGAATCAGCCTTAAAATACTCAAAATAGATACAATACAAAACTATACGACACGAAATAATTTGTCTCTCGACAAATCGCTGTAGTGCAGTCTCTCTGGCATCACGTTTTCATTTTATACATAATTATTCATGCTGTCAGAAAGAGTCTCGTTGTACTAATGCAAAGGAAAAGCGATGAAATGTTCGCGTGAGCCGAAGTTAGAGGTGCTTAAATAATTTTTTTCTTTCGAGGAAGCTGTTTGCGAGATAAAAATGCTTAATTAAAAGATCGAATTTAGAAGCTTTTTGAAATAGCGAAGAGAGAGTTAATGAATATATTAAGAACTTTAATTAGACCGACTACTTTGAAACGATATTTTCTTGCATGAACATTTTTTTGTATAACGAATTACTCCATTAAATATACATTTCACAAAAGGAAAAAATAGGAAAAGTTCTTCTGTTTTGTGTTATATTGCTTTGTAAGAATTTTATAAAACTTCTATAAATATTCTGTGCAGATTTTTTGGGGGAATTGTGTCATAGCATTTGGCATATTTTTAAACTTAGTTATAAATTTAAAAAATATCAAAAAATAAAACGCCTAAAAATAATTTTAACATTTCAAAAAATAAACGGGCCATTCACGCTTTATTTATTATTAAAGATTTTGCGGTATTTGAATTTGCAATAAACTCGGCAGGTCGTTAATAAAATTCAATCGTCAAACAATGTTTAATTAAGACATTAAGTATAACGAAAATAGAAAACGTTTGTAAATTAATTCGCGTAGAAAACGCTTGACATTTAAAAGCCCCATTGTTTAAAGCATGTCAACAAGTTCGGAGATGTGGAAAGGCAAAACTAAAATGTATACACGATTAATATTTCTGATTTGATGATCACTCGACATGTATGACAGTGAAGAGTAAAATCATAATCAAATACGAGCATTACTCAGTCTGATTGAGAAAACAATATTCTTCTTCTTGCATATATGGGCAAAGTAATTATTTTACTAATTAGTCGATTTAATTAAGTCATTAAGAAAAATTATTTGATTTATAAAGAGATAAAGATATGTGAAGATAAATTTAAAACTAAATAATATGATTAAAAAAAGATTCGAAGAAATATATATTAATACAAATTTTATTTTTTAATGCAATGATCCTAAAAATAAACACACTGGCAGTCATGATCGACGCTATCAATATTATGATGAACCATACATTTGGCAAATGAGTATTATACGCCGGAAATTAAATCCAAAATGATCAATTACACTCCGCTTAACCGGTGTCGATGCCGACAACTTGTTTAAAAAATTATTGTAGGTTTATCGAGTGTCAGAAACGAGAGAAACAGCAGTCTCTCAACGCTCAACATTTCGAATGATTAATAGCTTCTAGCGTTAATAACGAATCTTTAACTATGGACGACTTATTTGATAGGAACGTCGATAGTCCTCCTCGGAAAATCAGATAAATTATTCTCGACAGGTCTTTCCATATATCGAATAAAGCTGATTTCTAGAGAAACGAAAACGGAAGAAAATAAAAGCTAGATCGAGGATCACGATCACAGATAAATCGACGATACTCACGATATGTGAAACGGTAGTCGAAGATTTTCCCGTAGTTTTTCCTGCCGGTCTGGTGTGTCGGCGCGTACACGACAATCCGGGACAGGCAGAACCTCGCCTGTGAAGGAAACTCAGCTGGAAAATGCGCAGATGCGACCCGACGACGACGACGACGACAGGGTGCGCGCGTCGGCGCATACATCGTCCCCGACTACCGGAAGTCGCTTCGAATATCGCCAAGGGATGGATGTCCGCGCGCGGGTTCGCGGAGTCGAGGGTTCAAGGACGAATTAGGAGGTGTCGACCGTGAACTTCTTTTGGCGCTTGTACTATCGAATTTTAGGCATATTTTTGCCTGGCACCGCCCGCGCGCCAAATTACGGTCGCGACTGGCACTGGATGAGATACTGATCGATAGAGAAAAAAAATCGCGTTCGCTATTTTCTATTGTACGAATTATATTCTTAAAATTAAAATGCATTACTATATTTAACAAAGCGCTTTTAGTTAAGAGTTAATACAAAAATTGTTACAATTTACTTCATTTTTTAATTTGTTTATTAACATAAATCAATATTTTAATATAGAATAGATTTTTTTTTTATTAACGAATTAATTAACATTAATAAAAATAAATTTTATTCGCGAGATATATTTTTTTAATAGTGATTATTTTACATAATTTGATTAGTTGATAATGACATAAATTTTGTATGTCATTTGGTATCTATAGTTTCCGTCAATAAATCAATTTTTATTTTTAAGACGTAAATGAAAGTACCAATATTTTCAAGAGAGATGGACTATATTTTATTAAACTATAAAAAATATATATAGTTTATTTAACTTATAACAATACATTCATTTATAGTAATAGATTTGTATGTAATAAAATGGAAGACATCGTTTATAACTGCGTAACGAATTTGCAGAAATGAGCTTTATACAGCTACACTTGTAAAATTTGGAAAGACTTGAACAATAGTTTGTTATATTGTACAATTATACACAATTACAGTCTTATTGCATTGTAGGCATCGCAGTCGATGATATTATATCGCTAGCATCATCGGATCTCCATAATTGAGTTATTGTCTTCGTTTGCGTATGAAAATTTACACCCTAAAATATTGTAACAATAATAAAAAAGCATTAGCATTCACATTTATTATTTGTTCAAAAATTAGCTTTATTATTATTTACTTTTATTTTCCTATAAATTGTACATATGCAATATATAATGCAGAAAAAGATAATTTAAATTTTGTGCAAATAAGATATCTTTCATCTATATATCGTTTAAACACCAATATATTTTTTATTTATAAATATTATTATTTATAAGTAAATAAATAATAAATTTTAATTAGCTTAAAAGTAATCGATTAGAATTAAAAAATTTAAAAATTATTGTAAAGAGTTATAAATATGACATATTTTGATAAATAGATGAATTTATTAGAATGAAGTCACGTGAAGTTATATCTACTCACGTATTTCCCATAAAAATGGTTATCGCCGAGGAAGGAACCCTTGTTACCCGTAAAGCTGAACATTGGTAGGGGTACTGGTATGGGTACATTAACGCCAACTTGGCCAGCTTCGATTTTGTTCACGAATGCCCTAGCTGTCGCGCCATTTGTCGTGAAAACTGCCGTGCCATTGCCATAAGGATTTTTATTGATGATGTCGATGGCTTCATCGGTAGTGTCGGCGAACATGCATGATAAAACGGGCCCGAATATTTCGTTCGTATAACACTTCATCGTAGGCTGTAATATACATATCAAACAATCTAAAATATATCCAAATTAAATGTAATAACGATATTGAATTAAAATACGACATTACTCTTATTTTGTATATGTGAAGGTTTCTGTTAAAAATATAGATGATACTCTCAGATGTGAACAGTTATAAAAACTCATTTTAATTTTTTTATTTTATTTTAAAAAGCATGCTTTAAAAGAGCGCGCTTTTCTTCTATGATCACAAAATTTTAAAGCTTAATTTTTATTAATTTTCCATAAAAATTTGCTTCGCAGCTTACTGCATTTGCAGTCTTGATTAATCACTTTATTATAACGTAGACATTATTTTACCTTAACATCGGTTAACACGGTGGGTCCAACGAAGTTTCCATTTTGATAGCCGGGTACAATGATACCTCTTCCGTCGAGAACCAATTTCGCGCCGTCTTTAACACCGGATTCTACCAGTTCGCAAATTTTCTGCTTCGCCTGGGACGATATAACAGGTCCGAGATCGGTGCCGGGCACGTGACCAGCGTTTACTTTTAATCTCTTTGCCGCTTCGACTAATTCGGGTATCCATTCTTTAGATTTGCCTACGAAAATGGCCACCGAAAGTGCCATGCACCGTTGCCCGGCGGCTCCGAAAGCCGCACCGGCAATTTGCGACAGCGTCTTGTTCTTATTTGCGTCTGGCAAGACGATGCAATGATTCTTGGCACCCATATTGCATTGTACCCTTTTGCCATGTGCGCTGCTCTGCTTGTAGATGTATTTACCCTGTAGATGTATATTTAAGAAATTTTTCGATTATAATATAAAACTTTTTTTTCGGTCTTTTTTATATATTGTCTTAGTATATTTTTTTTTATCGTGTGTAGTATAGAGAAAAAAAGCAAGAAGGAGAAGATCGATTTGCGATGAAGCACGGAAGACAGTTTCGATATTATTTCCAGTCCTGCTTTCATCTTCGCTTACCGCTTGATCAGAACCGACGAAGGAAACAGCCTTGATATCAGGATGCTCGCAAATGAAGTCCACGGCTGCGTGCTGACCGTGTATTATGTTTAAAAGACCAGCTGGTGCACCGGCTTTCGTAAAGAGATCAGCGAGGATCATAGACGCACCTGGTACCCGCTCCGATGGCTTCAGAATTGCGGCGTTCCCGCATGCGACCGATATTGGGAACGACCAAAGCGGTATCATGGCAGGAAAGTTGAAGGGACAAATAGATGCAGTAATGCCGAGGGGAACTTTGTACGAGATGATGTCCATGTCTGTAGCAATGTTGGCCGTGGATTCACCCATCTGGAGTGTCGGAATCGACGCGCAGGCATCGACGACCTCTGTCACCGCATAATTAAGCATCGATTTATAAACATAAAGAATAATCATATGTGAAATGATTAATTTTAAATTATTATATAAAAAATGGCACAAATTCATAAATTTTTTTTGCTTTTATAATATTTTATTTATTGTATAATATTTATTTTCAATGTGTTTTTTATTATCTTCTACTAACTTCGATTAATCAATAAGAAATCGTTAGAGGTAACACACTAGATATTAAGTCATTTAAATTTAGATATTGTCGTTTATATAATTTATATAAACTTATATAATCTAACATAATACTTACGAAGACCTCGAAGCACATCTCCTTCTGCGTCAGCCATAGTCTTTCCATTTTCCTTCACAAGATTCTGCGCAATTTCTTTCTGAGGATAAATGAATAAGATATAAAGATATTTTAATATAAAATATTCGATTATATAAAATATTCATTGAACACTGATTGGTGATAGTGAAAAATTTGTTCAGTAGTTGATGTACACATTTTGTCGTCAGTACTTTGCCGTCCGTTACTACTGTCGCAGTAATACCAGATTTTTCACTTCGCCGATGCAAAATTCGTTAACACCATCCAAATTTATAATATATTACTATTATTAATGTATTTTACTATTTTCATCTTTTCCATTTTGTCAACGCGATATTATTTAATCAGTATAATATTCAATTTAGGCTTTAAAATGCATTAATAAACTGACCGAGTGTTCACGGATGAGAGCCTGATATTTTAGCATCAAATTTTGTCTCGTTAGCACGCTTGTGTACCGCCACTTCTCATATGCCTTCCGTGCACTCTGCACCGCATTTTCCATTTCGTCCTTCGTGCATTTTGGAGTGCGGCATAGCAACTGATTCGTCGCTGGATCATGGACATCCGTGAATTCTGTACTTTTTGATTCTGCAAAAAAAAAAAAAAAAAATTCGACTTACAAACTCGATATCTAAAAATCTAAATTGTACGGTCGAAAGCATTAAAACTAAATTTTATGCACAAAAAATAAAAACATAAGCTTTGAAAGAATAAATCGCATTTATGACAAACCAAGAAAAATAAAAAAATTTGGCAAAAAAGATATAAATAAGTAAAACGTATCAATGATTACCTACGAATTGCCCATCGATGTACATTTTGACCGTCGGAGCAGCATTACTGTAGGATCTGATGACAAACCGTGCCTGAAATATTTATTTGAATATTAATTTGTTGCGTGCAAAAAATACATCATGTCATATTTTTATTTAAATAATTTGTTTATAACAATATACATAATGATATGTATCACTAAAAATTAACGTACAAATAAAAGTTTAATGTATCAATATTATTTTAATAAAACAAAATTTTTAAATTAATTTTTGAATGATTTTCATGCACATTGAACTACATGCAATTAACACAAAAATCCTATCTAAAAAGAAACCATACTCTCATTAATATATAGAATTCTTTATTTTAGAAGTTAATAAAATATAAATATTTGAAAGCTTTCTAACACACATATACGTGGAATGTGAATATTTGCCAACTCATCGAATATTTATTATTGCATTTCAATAAAATGTTCTTTATTTCATTTATAGATGTAAATATATGTGCAAGATGCCTTTTTACGAATTTATGCATAGATTACATGATCGTATGATTCTATAGTATTGGTAATGCAAATATGTCAATGACAATAAAGCTGCGTCACTCAAGATATTTGAATACGTTTAAATAGCAGGCAAATTTGCACGCTAGTGCAACTTTTAAATCAATAAGTGAATAACGATTTACTATAGCCGGCGACTGTTTATCATCATTTATTTCACATTATACGAAATTGTAGAGCCTCTATCGAGATTGGTGATATTATTCTCCCCTCGTTATTGTCGTCAAAAGGTCAATTGATGAGATAAAATTGTCGCTTTGTAAATATTAACACATTCTAGGCGCGTTTAAAATAATAATAATTGAAATATTCTTTATGTTTAAGATTACTCTAATAATTTATTTAGATTGAACATACAAAAATAAATATATTCTACACTTGTCAGAAAAATAATATATTTAAAAATAAATAAAAATAAAACACGAGATCTCTAAGAAAAATTTAAAAAATTGTTATCAATTTTAAATAAAATTGAATTTTTTCAAAGTATTATTTTACTATTAGACCAAAAATATTGTTTCTAAAACAATATATGCATATAAGTAATTAATATATAGCAATATATTTTATAACACACATTATTTATCTTTCTAAAAATGTAATAAAATGTAACGATATACCATAATGCATTTAAACGTGTTTTTCTGCGTTATCGGATTAAGTATACATATGTTGTTAGGCATAATCATAAATTTTTGATAAATGTGTCAGCTCATCCAGATAACATCTGTGAGATAAGTTTAACTACACTACATGCAAAGATTTGTTTGCAAAATGGAATATATCTTTTTTTAACAAAACATGGCTATAAATTAATTATAAGCTATTATAAGATGTTTATTGTTTTACATATAAAAATTTAGTCTTTATTTTTGTTTTAAAAATTTTTTTTCAAATGTTATAATATGACTATATATCAAATACATTATGACATTGCTAAAAACACAATAATTAATAAATTAATATCTGGCATACACAAAGAGAGATTAATCAATTTTATTTTAAAGCCATAAATATAATAGATATATATTTCCGATAATATAAAACATGAATAAATACCGTATCACAATATACACAAAATTTATTTTAAATCTTTCACAGATTTTATTGATTAATTATTCAATTTGCGTAAAATATAAAACGTAACTTTAATAATTAAGAAAGGAATAGGATTGTTAACATGATGAAGCAAGACAGATTATCAACACGAGAAAGTAAACAATAGTAAATAAAGACAAATATCAATCTATAAATCCTCGAAACTTTTATATCAATTTTTATCGAAAGCACTCAACACTTTTACAAATATAAAAGAAATTTTTTTAATTTAAAGATGTTTACGCGCACTTAAAATAATCATAGAAAGATGCATGCGAAACACTTTGCGATTCGATTTTCGCGCTAACGTGGATTGCACCTTTTCGTCGGATGCCCACGAAATGGTCCAATTTCCTGAATTAATACAAATGTAGTCTGCTACTGCAGTTGCAACACACGTACATATTTTTGAAGAATGTGCGAAATGAGAGCTGGCCTATCGAGTATGACAGTGACATTTTACCTCGCACTTGGCGATTCTCGCGAGGAGCACCATACTTCCGATTAATATGTTCAACGGAGCCTCTTGTATGGAACTGAATGAATCGTGTCGAAAAAATGACCTTGCATTCAATCTACGTAGCACACAATGTTTTCTGATAAGACAGTACATGAGTGTTTAGAATGAGTCTTGCGATCGATGTCTCTCCAGCGATATATAGCGAGAAGTCGAACTGGATGACTCGAATCGCATAAAGGAAGAAGAAGAGCCGAGAACTATCGACAAAGTCTTGACTCGATGATTAATTGAACATTTATTTTATTCGACAAATGAATTATGCCATGGCATACTAATTAATCTGCTGATATTAATTTTACTATTATAAATCTTAATAAGATATAATAAATATGAAATTAATTGCTATTTTTTTAGAAAGTTTTGTTTTTGTTTCGTAAAATGTATCTGAAAATGTAGTTTGGTATTTAATATTCAAATATACTTTTATACAGAAAATCTTGTGCTATTCGAAAAACTTAAAAAAGATATAAAAAAGAAATGTCAAAAATTACTATATTTAAAAATAATTTAATAATTTTTCTTTTAAAAAGAAAAATTATACACACACATGAAATATCGATATATTATAGTTAATAAATATAGTACATATAGTGCAGTTTTTTATATAACATACAATATATTTTCTGTGCGTGATTTTAATTAATTCTGTTGAAAATAATGACTTAATTAGACGATGATGCGTATTTAAGATATTTAATCTTTCATTGATAACATGATGAAGATCAGCTGTTGGCAACTTGTTAATGGCAACGAAACAGATATTGCAAGACTATTCTTTGATACTTCAGATGTCGCTACAATGTTATATTGTGGACCAGTTAATGAATATTATTAACTTACAATAATAAATAATTTAATTTTGCTTTGTTATATGCTTCAACTTATTCATCATTTTGAGATAAAACTTATAAAAAAAATGTGCATTGTATTAAAAACATGATTTATTCTATTTAAATATTTTATGTATATAGAACAAGAGAGTGGGACATAGAATAATATTATCATAAAGATTTCGATATAATTATTGATTATGAAATTATGATATATCAATTAATAACACATGTATGCATGTGAGTCATTGCGAATCTTGTAATTATGTGCCAATCATTAAAATACTATAGCACTAGTTGACAGTTTTTAAGATGTACAAATGAACCTTTCATACCATATATTACATTATTATATATTAAGTAAATAAATTATAGCATGTGTGAATAAGCATTTTGTACGCAATCAACAAAATGATATACAATAGAATAGCTTTAAAAATATAATAACATACGTAAAAAACTTCAAAAATAATGTTATTTAGACACTTTACAAGATTTATATCACTTTCATGTTTCATCTTGTTCAAAATAATTTTTCATGAATTTTTTCGATACTTATATATCAGTATGTGATTCAGCAGAAAATAAAAATGTTGTAAAAAATATTTTTTTATTTACGCTCATATTACGCGATCAAGATTGCGTGCGAGGAATATTGAAGGCAAAAGCTGAGCTAATGATACACGTGATTGTATGAGATTTACAATAGTGTTATAACAATACACTAATAATTTAGCGATATCAGCTTTTTAGATCTTTTTTGTAATTCTGTTCGCTGGAACATTTGCTTATATTTCGATAAATTGAATTCAATTTTGTGTAAGTTTTTAATTTTATAAGTTGTATCTAAGTTCTTGAATTTGAGAGATGCTATATTGCCAATAATAAATTCAAGAATTCACAATATGCTATTTGATTAAAAATAAAAATTTTCTAAAAGATAAACGACAGAAAGAAGAGAAAATGAGAGAGATTCACATGTTAATTATAAATTTACATAAATGTTTATAAAGATTATATTATAGGTATTTTTAAAATATAATATATACACGTAGATGCATTTTTAATGTATGATATAAGCTTTTTAATATTAAAGAAAAAAAGAAAAATATGTATGCATTAAACGTAAAACTATTCATTAAACTTTGTTTTTGTGTACATAGTTAAATATATCTCCAATGAAATTTATAGTTCTTCTTAAGTAATCTAATGGCTTGTTTTATATACGAATGGTTACTCGCAATGAATTACACATCAAGTTACATGTCGATAAATACTTGATGGACGTAACTTGTAGATCGCGGATGCAGAGAGATAAACTTGCGTGTATAAACTTAAAACTACTATGTTTCCTGTTTGGACGATTTCGAATGCACGCTCGGTAACCGCAGCTGTCAGAGGAATAATAAAAAGTGAAAAGCGCGTAGACGAAATATGTTTCTCGTAAACGGGAGTTGGTCTGTCAAGTCGTGTGTGACATAACGGCGACGATAATCTCTTCAGCGCCAATCGCCGCGAGCGAAACGACATACACGGTTGAAGCCACGAAGTTGTCTTCCACATGTCATTATTGCTTTTCTCTTTGCCAAGAATATCAAATTTGATAAGTCCTCTAATCGAGACACTTTGACAAATTGAAAGTGATCAAAGTAGCAATTTGTCTCTTTCTAAAGCATTACTTTAATTCTCTTGAATTCGCAGAATCAACCTAATGATTCTTGCAACACACAGAATGGATTTATTTATCCAATTAAAATCTTTTGATTATAACACTTTTAGCGAAAGTTTTATGGTGATTTCTTTTACATAATGAGATAAATTAAACTGATCGCTTTCATCTTTTATCGTGTGACAAGGATTTAACTTTTATCTGTATAATTCTTGTACCATTCGAATAAGGAATAAAATGACGAATATGAAGGTTGTAAACAGTCTTTTAAACAGAAAAAAAAGTATTTGCAAACAGAACATGGTTTAATGAATATTTGCATTCACATTGAACATGATTGCTGCCACGTCTACTTCTACGTTCACAACAAGAATTCCCTGAGCTGAGTTGTGTAAAGATTATGTTATCGTCTTGGCAGGGGCATCGTAACGTGTTTTGTAATGCGCTGTTCGACATTGTGAATATTAAGCTAGTTGTACAATGCAGACTATTTTATAAAATTATGCAGTTTTCGACCTATTATCGACATTATTACTTCGTAAAAAATATCGACTTGGAAAAATATGTATATAGTCACACCGTTTATTTTTGCTAAAAATAGGACAAGTATTTTATAATATTTAAATATACATATATGCACAATAGTTAATAATCATAATGATTTTTTCTCACAATCAGTATAAACATTTATGGAATGGATATTAAAATGTAAAATATTTACTTTTAATTTTGCTACACGATAAAATTAAGAGTTATTTAAAAAAACTGATTTCAACGTTATGTTGTTTTATGCAGAACTTTTGTTTAAATATAAAAATTAAGTAAATTTAAAGTAGAATATACATGAGAACGACGAGTATAATTATCTATATTAAAACATGGAAATAATATTTATACACATCACGCCTTTAGCGAAGTAAAAACGTATATTCTAACGTTTTTGCAAGAATTGTATTAATTAGTAAATGACAAGAATATAAATTAGTGCAACACGAGGTTGGCACTGTTGCCATCTAAACGACATTTCCTCCTCAGCTTTGTATATGCTGCTTTACATACGCCTACGTCCACTTGTACAACGGAGTCACGCGTCTGATTTGAGTGAAATCAAGTACGGGATCGCGAAGTAAAGTTTTGAAATTAATATCTGTGCCTCGTAATTTTTGTCTTCATCAAATTGATGAGTGTTATTTATATGTATTTTCTTGCAGTATATCTTATTTACACTTTTTATCTCAAACATGCACGTGCGATAATCAACGACGGAATATAAATTAGATTATTATGCTCTCAATTATATTCACGATAACATAACACACGGAATAACGGTAACAGAATTACAAAGTAAAATAAAAAAACATTTTAAATAATTATAGTTATTTTACATAATTCTATATATAATATCAAAGCTGAGAATATCTTATCAATATACCAAAAGATGATACGAATTTTTTAATATACTATATAATCGTATTTTTACATATTTTTATTAATGACTAGTATCACTATTTCGACTGCTCTGTTAAGAAATAAATGAAAATTATATAATAATTTCAATTAAAGCATTGTCGATCGCACAAACAAAATAAAAGTTTCGAGTTCAAGATAATTTTAGTTTCGGAACAATCCCATAAGAAGACAAATGTGAAAGTTGGTTGGTCTGTATCCTAGATAGTAGAAAGTTTTTTTCTTCCCTTTTCCGAGCCAGTTTTAGAAGTCCTCATATACGTGCCGGTTCATGAGTAGTATACTTAAATCTCATATTCACTTATACTATATCATATTGTCATTCGTATTCGTGTTCAAGCACCTATAATTCATATCGGCGTATTCTTCGCAATGCGATTAGAAATCACGTACATACGCACGTGTGCACGAATGACGTACGTATGTCGGTGATACGCTGTGTGCGATACAATTGTCAACTGGAAAAATAACTCGGATAATGCTGATCACACAAGAGGAATGTCTCGAGCAGTAGTTGCAAGATATCGCTGTGTTATGTTTGCACCGCCTTTCTTATTTCTGTGTTTGCTTATTGCATTTCAGTTGCATTTCTTTGGCAAAAACAAATACTTACTTTATCGAATGTAATCTCGAGTGTAATCTCCTTCTGTGTTTTCTATTTTCTTAACTAACAATCTTTATGTTGTGGAAGAAAATACGTAGTGCTGTCAATACGTGAGTACTCGGATATATATATATATCGTTGCGTAGATAATTTGTATTATAAAATAAATAAAACAAAAACATTTTAAATAATTATAGTTATTTTACATAATTCTATATATAATATCAAAGCTGAGAATATCTTATCAATATACCAAAAGATGATACGAATTTTTTAATATACTATATAATCGTATTTTTACATATTTTTATTAATGACTAGTATCACTATTTCGACTGCTCTGTTAAGAAATAAATGAAAATTATATAATAATTTCAATTAAAGCATTGTCGATCGCACAAACAAAATAAAAGTTTCGAGTTCAAGATAATTTTAGTTTCGGAACAATCCCATAAGAAGACAAATGTGAAAGTTGGTTGGTCTGTATCCTAGATAGTAGAAAGTTTTTTTCTTCCCTTTTCCGAGCCAGTTTTAGAAGTCCTCATATACGTGCCGGTTCATGAGTAGTATACTTAAATCTCATATTCACTTATACTATATCATATTGTCATTCGTATTCGTGTTCAAGCACCTATAATTCATATCGGCGTATTCTTCGCAATGCGATTAGAAATCACGTACATACGCACGTGTGCACGAATAACGAACGTATGTCGGTGATACGCTGTGTGCGATACAATTGTCAACTGGAAAAATAACTCGGATAATGCTGATCACACAAGAGGAATGTCTCGAGCAGTAGTTGCAAGATATCGCTGTGTTATGTTTGCACCGCCTTTCTTATTTCTGTGTTTGCTTATTGCATTTCAGTTGCATTTCTTTGGCAAAAACAAATACTTACTTTATCGAATGTAATCTCGAGTGTAATCTCCTTCTGTGTTTTCTATTTTCTTAACTAACAATCTTTATGTTGTGGAAGAAAATACGTAGTGCTGTCAATACGTGAGTACTCGGATATATATATATATCGTTGCGTAGATAATTTGTATTATAAAATAAATAAAACATCGATTTTTTTACTCGTAAGGTAGTGTAAAATAATATAATATATATCATTCATATACATATAATATATCATCCTTTGTATAAATTTAAAAATATTTAGAATATCTTCATAAAGCCTTGTTTTTTTTGTTTTGAATTTTAAATTGTAATGATTATGATATATATAATCAATACATTCTGTTTATAATCTGCATAATCCTGCATTATTACAAATTTCTCTAAGTTTTATACATTTTTTAGAACATAACTTTTTCTGCAATGTAATTCAGGGACTTAAAGAACATAACTCTTTCCACAATAGCGAATAAATTCAATATGTGGGAATAATGTAAAAAGAACCCGCGTGCTGGTGTATTAATTAGGTAGACGAGCACACGCGTTTGCACGTAGGAAGATTCTTGCATCGCGTGTCCGCGAGTAGGACACGAAAAAGTTCATATCGCCGTATAACACCGACTTTAATATTTAACGCGACGAAACGGCCCGATTATGAAACCGCGTTGCAAGACACCTGGTAATTCGATAATAATGTACGTGAATAAAACGCGCAACACATGTGCCATAAGACGACATCGGCCAAAGAGCAGTTTCGAAATTTTGGAGCGGGAAGCTGCTCACGCATGCCTGGCTACGATGCGTCGCAGGTGCGTTTCCGAATATATCGTTCGTGTCATGTTGATCCGACCAATCGATGTTGTCTTTCGCTGGTCTTTCTCGTCTCGAGAAAGCGTTCGGTGTCGTAATTCCTCGTTTAACTTTATTTCAGCCGGCCAAATGTGCGTCTCTTTGTACAAGCTTCTCTCGCAGATTGATGGACAGATTGCAAAGTTTCGAAATCTGCTCAAATATTAAACGGTGTACAAGAGAGCATTTTACGCGAAAACAAGAATATAACGCTGCATTATATGTAGGTATATAAATTGGAAAATACATACTTGACTCTCTCTCTCTCTCGAATTGACGATTTTAATACGCGACTCGGGATAGCAATTTGATGATCTCATAAGCTAGTGACGTGAAAGAACAACAAGCTCGTCTGTGACGTATGAAACGTGTCCGCGACGTTTATACAATCTGTGGAAAATTCTCGGGATTCTTGGCGATCATCCAAACATACAATGAGAGTTTAAAGTCACTCTTTCTCTTATTGCTGGCAGTAAATTTGCAAGTTTAATTCGAAGTCTCTTTACGTCGTTGACCTGAGCCTTTGGTTGCCTCAGGTCGTTATGAGAGTAATTGTGAATTGTGGTATAAATAATTCCGCATAGATAATTTATAATTACATAACGGAGAAAATTATTTTAAAAAATCGAAATTGCATAAAAACTATACATATTATGCCTTATAGTAGCATAATCATTATTGGGTGGATCACTTGAATTCATCAATATTTTTTTTTTAATTTCTCTCGATTATTTGATCTCTTCGCGTTTCATCAAACTCTGACAAATCAAAGATTATCTTATATATATATATATATATTAGATCTTATTTTCTTTATTTTATTATACAGAGAATTGTATATTTTATCTTTATTTTATATATATGTATATTAAATCCATATTTTTTTTATTTTATTGTACAGAGAATTGTATTTAATTGTTTTTAAATGCCCTCTATTTTCATTCTTGATATTCAAGAAAAATCGATAACAGAAACGCAAATTGAAATTTAATTATTTCCCCAATTCATGATCCTGATACGTATAGTGGCCGGCTTCATTTATTCTGACGATTTAAATCGTACGTCTATCTATACGGCTAAATATTTTTAGAATGCGGAACAGGGAAACTGGCCTCAAGGTCATCACGACGCCCGGCGAACCCAGCATAAGGAACGCGACCTCCGTGACGCGCGACTGGCACCTTTTGGAGAACGATCAAGGAAGGTCCCTGGCTGGTTTCCTCCGGCGAACGCCGTAACTGACTTTTATTATGTCCGCTACATTCGCTTGTACATCGCGGCCTCGCCTTAATCCCCACCCAACCGATGCTGCGTCTTCCGGGGTTCAGTTGACCCCGCGTGCAAAGCCGATTTATAGCGGTTGCAATCAACGAGCTCACCTAACGACTCGTGTGTACCAACATTTTTGCACTTTTGGATATTTTTTTTGTGTCTTAGTCGAGACGTAACGACGCCCGGCGAACCCAGCATAAGGAACGCGACCTCCGTGACGCGCGACTGGCACCTTTTGGAGAACGATCAAGGAAGGTCCCTGGCTGGTTTCCTCCGGCGAACGCCGTAACTGACTTTTATTATGTCCGCTACATTCGCTTGTACATCGCGGCCTCGCCTTAATCCCCACCCAACCGATGCTGCGTCTTCCGGGGTTCAGTTGACCCCGCGTGCAAAGCCGATTTATAGCGGTTGCAATCAACGAGCTCACCTAACGACTCGTGTGTACCAACATTTTTGCACTTTTGGATATTTTTTTTTGTGTCTTAGTCGAGACGTACGATCTCGGTTTGGAAGCTATATAGACGAATTTCACGATGTTATCTCCATATATATATATATATATATTTCTTTTTTCTTTTTATCTTCCATTTATTTACTTAAAAATATCGCCATCTGCCTACTCGCAGCTTATTGGTTTCTCTGTTTAAATAACTGTTTAATTATCTCTCTCTGTTTAATTATTATTATATTATACCATTTATATATGTATAGAGTATATGTATTTAGTATAGTAACTATACTAAAATATTTTCCGAAATTTCAGGTTTAGAGAAAAATATCCAAAAGTTTTTTAATATTTTTTAATATTTTTAAAAAATTTGACAATTCCAATCACATATTCATGAAACGCATACATTATGCTTGCCATAGCTATATAAGCTACTTAAAATAACTTTCGAATATTGTAGAAAGTGCAGTAAAAATGCAACTTTTATAAATTTATTATCACGCATTATTTTAGCACGTTGTAATAAATATTGATAGCGAATGCTTGTTAGCTATAAATTGTGAAGTAACAATGAACGCATAGATAGTCTTCCGGTACCAAGTGTGCCGTACGAAGCTGATTTACAATCGCTGCAATTATCGAGCGTTTCAAACTAATTGAAGCATGCAGATTGATATATCGTATTCATTGTGCAACTAATATAGCGCAATCCTTAAAACGAAAAGATCGCTTTCTTATATTGATGATGGCCGATCAATAATACGTATTTACGCGCGCGGTTAACAAACGAATGTAGGACACGTAAAGAGGCAGTGTAATTGCACTTAGAGAATAAGGATCATTAACGTCGATACGTGTCAGGAAAATCGAGGTATTTACAATTATAATAGCGCCTTAAACCGCTATGTTTTGACGCACTCGAGCGAATCAAAGTCATGCCCATCAATTTTATACACACGTCGCGGTTAAACCGCGCCGTCAAAAATAAATTCAATGATCGGCCTTCTGTAAGAGATTAAACTACTTTGCACTCGCCGTATATGGAAGCGGAAGAGATTATACGCTTCAATCGAGAACATACGGGCGAGGCTGAAGTTTCGCGCGCCGATCGATGTTGTGTAGTCGGCAGCCTCATTGTATTTTTAGCTTTCTACGAGTGCGTACGCGGATCTATTTTTCCAACGATCGTACCGCCCACGTGTGTTTCTCGCCTGAGAAATACTCATGTCCGGCCTCGCGTGTTTCACTGTAGGAACGAAAAAATCTGTTTTAGGAAACATTATTTTGCGATAAAATATTTCCGAGATAATGGATAAATTTTGATGTCCGATGGTTACAGCCGTCGGTTGTAAGTGACCCGTGGAAAATCATTTTACTGTTATTTATGATCTACGTTATTAATGCAACTAGGTATTAAATATATGGAAATGCTTGAAGAAAATTAATATATTGTTCAATGAGAGAAGTAATCTGTACGAACAAATTTTTCTGACATCAAGAAATCAAATATTATTTGCAAAGATAAAAATTAATTTATCATGATAAATTAAAAAATGAATTAAATAGCAAACAAGTTAAAGAGTTGACTGGTTCTGAGAGGGAAAATATATACATGTGAATGAAATTCATTTTTTAATATAAAAAACAAATAGTCAATATGAATATTTTCATATATTGAAAAGTATATTTCAACCACACATATATATTTTATTTCTATCAAAATGAAAAGCTAGTCAATTTTTTATTGTAAACATTTACGAATCAATATGATTAGTATTTATTATTAATATAAAAACTTGTTGCGCACCTGTGCTCTTTTGTTTGAGCTAAATACTAGCTACATATATTATTAACGAGATGTGAAAAACATTAAGATCATTTGTAACGAGCGAGAACGAGTTGTACATTAAAAGAGTTCCAAGCAAAAGCTACTAACGAAGTTGCTTCAATTTCTGCAATCTCTAAGTGACTCATTCTTGATTCTTCATTTACACGCGATTCGCATTACACGCGGTAGGAAGTGTAATTATAGTCTTCCTGGGAGCCTACAAATTCGCACACGCTCCGGTACTGTTCTCGAACGTTTTAATGTTTCTATTCCGATCAGGTAAGAAACGCTAGCGCGCACCAGATCACCGCGAATGCGCTGAGATATTTCATTTTATTATCTCCAACGCGTAAATACGTACTGTAAATAAAATTTTATCTTGATGGATGCTTCAGCGATACATTTTATCTGACGTTCAAGGACACGTGTTTACCTACCGAAAAATCTATTAAATACCTAAAAATTAATTTATGCTTTAATAAGGAAAATATTCTTTAAAAATTTTATATACATATAATTAACGGTTAGCGCACACGGTTATAAATATTACTATTTTTATATATTTGTTATTTTAAAATCCTGGATTTGATAAGAGAACTTTAAATGCTCTATTCGCCACAAAACCCCAAAGATTTCTTAAGGATATAAGAATGGGTTATATATATATATATATATATATATACGCAGCAACTCGCAGCAAGACGTTCGCCACCGCAAAGTGTTAACCATTTTCGCAAGCTTGCGGCTAAACTCGAAACGGGCCTGCTCTTCTCCTCGTGCGAAATACGATCTCACGTGCTCCCGCATTTGCCTCGCGGACATCGCGCCATGAAATTCCCCATCGCACGTACATAGGTAATTCTGCACGCACGCATGCATGCACGCACGTACACGACGGTTGTTGCTGCTGTTGTTTGCTCACGCGTGTTACGACTTTTTCAGGGCGTAGTGCACGATATTGTACCTCTTGTCCTGCGGTGCACGCACCGAGGAGAAGAGGCACTTGGCAAACCTACACTTGGTGGCGAGCCCGACGTTTTGCCTTTGCCCAGCGCGCGGTTTCCTTTTCAGACGCGACTATGGGATATTATACACGCCTCGATACTCTGAAGAGTTAGTCACTTCCCACCGACGTTATTGTCTGCCTCTCGATTTACCGATCTCTTCAAACTTTCTCGTATATTATACATATGTGATTTTTAAAACGCAATTAGCAGAAAATGTTACCAACAATGTTAAATCATGAAAGGCTATCGAGATCTTTTACATGTCGAAATGTCTATAAACCTTAATAAAAATGTAATTTATAATTATTATTATCCTATTATATATATCTCTGCTATATTCTTAATGTGTTAATGTATAAATCATTAAATATTACCGGGTAATAAAAATCTAAGAAATGTTTTTTTTCAAAGATATGTAGCTAAATAGATTCTCAAGAAATTTATTTCTTGGATACTAGTACAAATTTCTATCGTAGCAACTTGGTAAACTAGATAGATATATATTAGGTCTACCGGAAAGTTCTGTCCGTATACACTTTATCATACAAATCCGTATTATGAGCTTTTAAAACCGAACGAAAAGCTCAATTCGGAGAAGTATTGTCAGCAACTGGATAATTTAAATACAGCAGTCCAAGAAAAGAGGCCGGCGATGTTCAATAGGAAGAACATCATACTGCATCATGATAA
>NW_021848825.1:1290640-1308447 GCF_003651465.1 Formica exsecta | reverse complement strand
TTTTTTTTTTTTTTAAGATTTATAGAATACCTTATTATTTCTTTAATATTAATTTAAAAATGAAGAAATCCTATAATTGTTCTATAGCGATCTTCAATATTTATATTTGCAATTTTATTATTTAAGCGATAATATACAATATATAAAAAATAAAATAAAATAAAACTCCAGTGTGTAACATCCATAATAAATAAATGATAAACGGCAAATGTGGGAAAAAGACAATAACAAGAAAATAGCGAAAATCGAAGAGCGGAGTCGTTGAAAAGATTCCAATCTACACATCGCAATCTTCGATATCTTTGATATCAGAATTCTATACTGAACAAGATGATTGCGTTCCACGTCGATGGTTGCGGAATCCTAAGGACGCATTGTATACGCATTGTATACGCAATACTCCCATCTTACTGAGTCAAAGTCTTCCAGTTCGCAAAAGCAAATATTCCGAGTCTGGGTTCAATCTCGTGAACGGCCTTATTCCCACGCGAATGGAATATAAAGTACAGCACGTATGTGTGTGCGCATACCTATTAAAAAATAAATAAAGAAAATCGCAAGAGTTGCTTGCGCGTGAAAAGATTGAATTGGAATTTTTATAAAATTAGCTAGCGTTTACCTGCAACTGGAGCGGCGCGCCTTTTTAAATACGGTAATAAAAAATAATATCTCATACAAATAATTTCATCTTTTTCTCATTCCTAATGTTTCGAAACAAATGTAAGAACTCATTCGCACAAAAGAATAAATGTTTCTTACATATTTACTATTGTAAAATCAAACATAATTGTAGGTCTTACGTTATCACATTTACAATTATTTCGATTATCATTATTTTCATTATTGTTCCAATTATGCACTTGTATATTCGATAGACGTGCGCGAATAATAATCCAGCATCGTGTGTATAATGAATTTAACCGCGTCGGTGCCGCCTTTGTGATCGGTAATTGTTACTTGACACGTCGCTATCGCGGGAAAGAGAGCCTCTCCGGGACTGGTAAATTCAGAGCTACAAGACGAGCAGTGAGGTGGATACACGAGCCATTGTCTCCGGGAGTCTCGAGAGGGTTAATCGTGCGACGTGAGTCGAGAAAGCCGACGCGTCTTCGTTTCCCCTCCTCCTCCTCTCTTCTCGTTTCCTCTCGTCGACCTTCCTTCCCTGCACTCTCGCGCGCCTCAGGTGCTACATCGACATTAGACCTAGAAACACGTTCTGCGCGCACGACGCGATATTGCAACGTGCAAGAGACGGGCCTGTGAATGTGCACTTTGCTCGCTTTCTCGCTTGTACATACGCGCTCGCCGACCGATCGAGATCTATCTTCGAGATGCGAGAAGGGAGATCGAAGGTGGAGGCGATTAATCCTCCCGCGCGCAGGATTATTTCGTAAAGCGAAGGACGATAAAGGTCAGAGCGAGATATGCGCTCGAGAGTGGTCGGCGAAGAAGGGAGGGAAGCGGAGAGATCGTTCGTTTATTCCCTCTCTCGCGCCCGTTGATCCCGGCAGAAACGATTACGTTTAAAAATAACGACCGAGAACTGCCATACATAATCACGCTGATGCGCCGTTTTAAAATTACATTTCAGATTCGTTCTCTCTGCGAGATAACATGCTTAATGATCGTGCAGTTGCAGGGAGGATTCGCCACGGCTATATTTAAGAGTAATGATGGAAAGATGTGCTCAAAATACACATTGTAAATTTTATCGCGATATTGGTTAACTGTAAGTTTTCTGGGATTTTTCTAAATATACGATATTATAATATATCGGGTCTACCGGAAAGTTCTGTCCGTTTTTGGAATAAAACAAAATACAAATTTTTATTACCGTCAATAAATTTTATTAAATAATGTAATTGCCATTATTCGGAGAAGTATTGTCAGCAACTTGATAATTTAAATACAGCAGTCCAAGAAAAGAGGTCGGCGATGTTCAATAGGAAGAACATACTGCATCATGATAATGTCAGGCCACATGCTGCTTTGGGGACTCGTCAAAAAATTGCAGAACTAGGCTGGGGAATTCTGTCGCATCCACCATATTCCCCGGACTTAGCACCCTCCGACTATCACTTGTTTTTGTCTTTACAAAATTTTTTGAGGGGCAAAAAATTCAAAAATGAAGAAGATATCAAACAAGCACTGGTTCAATTTTTCGTATCAAAAGATAAAACATTTTTCGAAAATGGGATATACAAATTGCCCTCACGCTGGCAAGAAATCATTAATAATAATTGCAATTACATTATTTAATAAAGTTTATTGACGGTAATAAAAATTTGTATTTTGTTTTATTCCAAAAACGGACAGAACTTTCCGGTAGACCTGATATATTCTTAAATGTAGGCAGATATAAAAAAAAAAATTCTTTTTACATTATCGATAAAAGATTGCGAGATACCTCCATTCGCAAAATCGAGCACGAGGAAATCACGGTGAAACCCAGCAACGAAATTTTCACCCGGTTTCACGATTTCCCGGGTTTGTCAGAATTCTAAAGTCGACGCAACGATCGTTCGCGGAGCTGGTTGTCCAGAAGAAGCGGAGTGCCGCTACAACGATAATTGCTTAATTACCTCCTCGTTACTGCGCGCTTCCACTACTCCGACTATCCAATTAAATCCACCAGTCCGAACTTTAATCATCTCGATTCCCGCCATCATGCGCGGGAGCGTGTAAACGCGCAATCTAAAGAGCATTAGCCCGCCGCCAAACTCGTAAATATCAATGACAATAGCATTTAACATGCTAAAACGAGAGCAGGATTTGAATATGCAACCGACATATAATATAATTCTTTGTGTAATTATTATACACGCAATTTTATCAAAGTACATCATTTGCATTTTCACATCAATTATGCGTTTTTATTGTCATTTCGTAAAAATTACGATGCTAGTAATTACATTATCGATATTATTTTAAACTGAGAAATAAATTAACAATGAAATTCTTAAATGAAGCAGATAACATCTTTTATTCAATAATATTATAGCAATTCTCTGCCATTTTCTTTCCTCATTTAAAATATAAGCGAGAAATGAAAATTTTCTTTACTTGAGAATTCAAATGCAATTGAAAAATTGTTCTGCATTTAATTACAAGAATTCTGAAATTAATAAAATGTTGTTAGAGAAATATATTAACTAGAGGATTTTCCAGATTTATAAAGGAAGATTTGTAAATTAAAGTTGAATTTGTTAAACAATTTGTCATATAGTGTTAACTTATGTTTTTGAAAGCACATCTGGAGCAATCTTGCTTGAAAACGTGGAGGATACGAGAAAGACGAACGCGAGGCTCTGCAATAGGCACATTTGAAAATAGAACCGGGAGTCACGAAACTCGTCAAGGCCGGCAGGCCCAGAAAATAAAAGAGAGAGAGAGAGAGAGAGAGAGGGAGAGAGAGAAAGAGAGGCCTGGCAAATTTTCGTGGCCAGGGCTACGACATCCGGTTGTGCCCAGTGTTTTTGTCGCGTGAACGTACGCGAGAAAGCGCACAGCAAGGACTTTCGCTTTCGAAAGCTGTGCGCGCCACTTATCTTGGCGGACTTTCTTCTTCTCTTTGATCAAGAGGCGCCTCGGACCCATCGTTTCCGATTTTGCGGACGAAGGCCTGCGGCGGATATATCTCTCACTGATGATGTAAAGAGCAGTACAAGCATCTTTTTTATACCTTGACTATATTTTTTATCTATACCTAGTTTATCTAGTTTATATGACGCAGAAACTTGTACCAGTATTCAAATATCATTTTCTTGAGAATTTCTGTCATGTCAACTTTCGCTTTCAGAAACGTTTTAGATTCTATTAGTGATTTTTTTCTAAAAGCTGCGATTTTTTTTTAAAAGCTGCGATTTTTTCTAAAAGAAGGTGTTAATGCAATGTCATAAATATCTAGGGCAATGTAATGTAATGAATGTAAGACACGACGAGTGTCATACAGACATCAAGGGGAAAATCTACCGGAAACATCAGATATATACAATGATTGTACATATACAAATGAAAAAGGTAACGCTGGCAACGTAATGTATGTTTGTATACGTGCGTGCATGCTGCGTGTGCATGATATATATGTATATGGATATGTGTGTGTGTGTATAATAGTTCTTTATATATTTTAATGTATGTTAACAAATAGATTAAATATAGTAATATTGTGCTAATTATATTGGTATAAATTACCATTATCTTCTGTAATCATAAAATAACACAATCGTCATTTTCTAAAAATGCTCATCTTCTAAAAATATAATAGTACTAAATTTTAATTATTATATATTAATCCATGAATAATATATTTTTTCTTTAATAAAATAATTAATATTTTTAATGAGACGGAAATGTTTTTTTAAAATAAATATTTTCATAATATGAAAATAAATTTAAAGAAATTGAAGATTATTATTTGAAGTTTCTCTTTTAATATTCCTCTATTTTTTAAAAGTTTAAATTCTAGTTGATACCTTCTGGTTTTATTTATCCAAAAAAATGAAATATTTACTGATTTATTAAACAATCGTTTATTTTATTTAATAATTCTTTAATCAATCGTTCATTTACATAAGTATATATTGCTAGTCCTATGGGATTAGATATGTTTGATAATAAACGATATGAGAAAGTTACTCAAATTCCGAGAAGCCCACTGAAAAATTTTAGATACTGATAAAAATATGCCTTGGAAACTGGATATCTTACGATAAAATGTAATCTCTTGAATAAAGTATAGAGTACCGATAAATCGTGTTTGCGTTGTGTGTACGCAGTAGGATATGCGTAGCCGAGAAAGGAAAACGATTTTCCGGTGAATCGAGAGTCTTCGCTATCAGCGCACATATTCCTTTTTTTATCTATTAAACGGGATCGGCTCGTTTATTGATATTGACGTTATATTTGTCATAATGTTGGATGCATCGCTTATCGCGACATATCCGATGGAAAAATATTCGCGACAATAAAAAATGCATTAGTCGCGCTTTCTTTCTACGCAATAAACAAATGCAATTAGAATCATAGACATGATTAAACTCGTCGCATACGGTCCGGCATAATGCAGGTACTGCAGTCATTTTCATTTACCGCGACCGATTTCACTTCACACCATCTCCGCTGCATTGTTGCATGACGAATAGTAATCATCTAACAGGTTTTTGCAGATAACGCTTATTTGTATGAAATAATCCTGAGCGAGAAAATATCATATTCATCAAATATATTTGCCTTTAAGAAAAAACAAAAATACATAATTAATAATTCAAAAAATTTGATTACAACACAATTATTCTAATAAAAATTTCACATAAGTAAGTTAACTATGTTGAATTAAATAAATTAGATAAAAGTAATCAAAAGAAAAAAATTGCATTAATTTAAAGAGATTAAATTATTTGATCAATAAATGTAATAATCAGATTTAATCAATTTAATGAAAATTTAATCCATGGAGGAATATGTAAAGTCACACATCTGACATTTATTACAGTGAAAAGTTCTAAGCATATTTTAATCAATATTAGTAGGAACGCGATTATAGAAACTCGTAATCCGCGCAAGCGGATATCTGCAATCTACGAATGTACAACATTCGTCCTGCAATGCAAATGCATAACACGTCGGTCAATGTCTACCTACATGACGCATTCGCGGATATCTGCTTGATCTTGAAGAATTTTTTGCCTTTTAAAATTCTCTGACATGGAGCGTATCATCTGTCCATCAAAGTGCACATAAAACAATTTAAAAAATTGTAACACTAGGAATGCAATTTTTAGCAGCTGAAATATATGCGATCTTATTTGATACTTGACTTTATGAGAAACATTCCAATAATAGTTCTGATGTTACGACGATAATAGAAATGCATTTGCGCGGCATTTTGCGCTATCTTTACTTATTTTTTCCCTCATTTTCTGTAGTCAATTCTAAAATAGAGAGATAGTAATATGAATTGTAATATTTTTTTGAAACGCGTCGAGCCTCTCATTGTCAGATGAGACTCTGCTTTATGTATAGTGTTGAAAATCATCGCCTCGTGATGCTCTGTAAATTTTATAAATTTTAAGCATTCTCGCTCATAAATATCACTAGTAGAATTTTAAGAAACTTCCTTCAGTGTAAGTTTAATGTGTAAATTGCTATGTGTAAATTTAACATATACAGATGAATGAAAATTAATAACCCGCAAAATTTCTCTATCAAGAATTACAAAAAAATATGATATTATATATTATACACATGAATTAAGCTCTCTAGACATTAAATTAATGATTTATATAATATAAAGCAATCTTCTTCTTTTATTATTTTTAATGAATCGTACGAAAAAAAATCCTTTTTTTAATATAAGAGTATTGAAGACACATATATGCGATAATCAATAAGTAGCAGCATAAATAATCTTTTCCGCGCATAGATATTAGTTATGGATTTAAGAAAGTAAAATCTTCGTGCTTAATCGTATATGAAACAATGACCATATGGCCATAAACACATTATATTATGCTAATGCCGTCTTATGTGTGATGAAACGCCGCGTATAAGAATCACACGAATGGCAATAGCAAAACATATACATGTTGTTTAGTACATAGATTTGAAAGTATAAATAGTGCTATATTGGAGCTGTAACCTATTTGTTTTACAGCATCTCGCATCTTAGCTCTCAAATTAAAGGCATCGACATCTGCAGTTGGACTTATTTCTCTCGATCGTAATTTATGTTTCTTTTCATCGTGTTCATCATTAAGTAAAATTAGACACGCGAGAATTTGTAATTATCGTATCATTACTTTGCTTTATTACTTCGTGTGTCTTTCGTTACAGGAATTATCTTTAAATAATTGTCTTTTCCGTTTTATCGTCGTCTTTTTAATCTTTGCGTCACGTATTTTACTTCTCACTCGATTTTTACGATATGGTACAGATTGTCTGTATCAAAATCAACATAACATGTACCAAGGTAAAGTTAATCTTTGTAATTATTTATGTATATTGATTTGGTATATTGTAACAAAGTTTTTCGAGGAGACTCGTTTCTCTGCTGAAAATTACCTTTTCGACATTACATACCTTGATCATTTACTTTTCGTATTTATTACAACACTTCAATGATTACATAAAATTAAACCATTCATCCATAATCTGGCCCCCGAAGCGATTATGAAACCGTGACGCGAAAGTTTATCGTCATAACATAGTGTGGATAATGAATTACTGGAGCGTGTCCGTGAATACTCGTGCATCGATTAGTAGAAAAATTACCGGCACTATATCAAATATCTGCAAACGAACGTGATAAACGAATATTTGCATTACGAAATAAATAAAAAAATAAAAATGCAAATAATTCTTGTTTATTGTATATATTTACATGCAACTTGGTTTAATGTGTATCTCTATTCATTTAATTTCATACGACGCATGAATCCATGTCACTCAAATGTAGCACAAGTAGACTACATTTTTTCTCCATAAATTCATTACTATTGATAAAGCGAGATGTGTGGAAATAAATTAAAAAGTATCACTGTGTTATCCTTTCTCTCTCTCTCTCTCTCTCTCTCTCTCTTTCTCTCTCTTATCTCTTCAAAATAAATTTAAACACTTTTTTTATTTTCAATGCGCAAGTTAGTTCTATTATTCTTTAGCAAACCTATAAGAGAATAAATGTGCAACATTTTCTGGCAATAAAAGTAAAATCGTTAAAAAACGACAATATTTTCTAACGTATTAAATAATTGTCAAAAGATCAATGAAAAGTTACGTTTATTAAATTATTGAAAAATATCATGCTGTTTGCATTACGAAATAAATAAAAAAATAAAAATGCAAATAATTCTTGTTTATTGTATATATTTACATGCAACTTGGTTTAATGTGTATCTCTATTCATTTAATTTCATACGACGCATGAATCCATGTCACTCAAATGTAGCACAAGTAGACTACATTTTTTCTCCATAAATTCATTACTATTGATAAAGCGAGATGTGTGGAAATAAATTAAAAAGTATCACTGTGTTATCCTTTCTCTCTCTCTCTCTCTCTCTCTCTCTCTTTCTCTCTCTTATCTCTTCAAAATAAATTTAAACACTTTTTTTATTTTCAATGCGCAAGTTAGTTCTATTATTCTTTAGCAAACCTATAAGAGAATAAATGTGCAACATTTTCTGGCAATAAAAGTAAAATCGTTAAAAAACATGACAATATTTTCTAACGTATTAAATAATTGTCAAAAAATCAATGAAAAGTTACGTTTATTAAATTATTGAAAAATATCATGCTGTTCTCATTATGTTTGATGAATTTACTGCTTTCATAAAGAGGCGAATATCCGCGTGATGCGTTCTCCAGCGCAAACACAACGCCGAGCTCAAAATACAACAGCCCGGCTTGCACAGCGGCTCACCAAGGCCTTCTGCCAGTACCTTGCTCTCTTTTGTTGTATGTAAATTAACGGCCAACAACCGAGAATATGATATCGAGACACAAAGACGTTTCGCCACTCCCCGACTGCGTTGCGTTCTAAGCTCAGGGAATTTCTCCCAACACGCATTAACTCTATGCAAATTTATTCTGTAAACACGCGATTGTAAAAATATGCCTCGATGCTGAAAATTTTGCCGGCAAAACCGGACACGTCACGGTTTGCTAGCTCGACGCAAAATTGCACTTTGATCGCGCCTGAGCTGCATGCGTACTCGAGTTCTCGCACAGTGCGAAATATTCCATTCTTCGTTATCATCATGAAAAAATTCGAGTTGTCTCATTTTATCGTCTAGAGTTCTCAAACTTGAATAGAGAGTTGATTTTCTACCGCTTCGTAGCGCTTGATATATAGTACTTGATACTGTGTATGTTACATAAATAAAACTTTAACTTTAAAGTTAAGAGTTCCTTTTTATCAGTTCCCTAACTCGAACGCGATTTCTTTAGAAAAGCGATATTTCATCTCGATTGTATTTGCTACAACACATATGCGTTGTCTTTTCATCCAATTAGGGCTAATTAGTACCTCAAGTGCTTGGACATGCCAGCTTCTTCTCCAATCGATACTTGATGCGCGTTCTACGCAGACAATAAATAAGCAGGTTATCATACTATTGCTTATTTTTCAAAATAAATTATAAAATTTGTTTTCACCATTTTTCAGAGTACATTCAGTGCTGTAACATTTGTAACAAGGGTGATGAGAGATTATAAAAATCTAAATCCACACCGCGCATTTAATATTAAAAATCCTCCGTTGTTATATTTCACTCATATATTAATATTCTCTAAAATGCTATATTTTATAATATTGAATATTAAAAAGTATACACAGCTTGAAAATCAATACGATTACATTTAGTAAGGATTATTTTGCAATTATTTTTATGCGAAGAATCATTAAGCTTTATTTTGCTTTTTTATTTTATTTTTTGTAAATCTTGAAATGAATTTCTTTCTTTCGATTTCATCAACATTATTGTAAGATCTTTGAAAAATTTGTAGATAATGTTTATGGTGCTTAAGAAATAACCTTGCTTCCAGTTTTATCATGTAATTCTAAAATAAGCGGTATTCAACGAAATAATTTTCATCGAAGATTGTCACTCTTTTAATTTTAATTTCTTATATTTCACCGCGCTATTGACGATTACACCTGTACACACCTATATCCGATTCAATTACATCTGCGCTAATAAGCGGGTCCAAATTATAAAGGACATTTAAGGACGTATTTTAATACGTCGCTTCATTGTATGTATAATGTGCCCTCGCGTATTCGTTTGCTGTATTTTAATCCGCAACTGTACAGTAATGGTCTAAAGTAACGTTACGTGAATTTTTTATAATGTATAATGTAACGTATAATTAAGAAAGATTGGCACGATTGGCCTTGCTCGTTTGATCCGAAGTTGTCCGAAACATGCATATATGTAGTAAAAAAAAGTATTATTTATATATGACTTATAATGAGGATTAGTTGCGTTAAATAAACAAAAAATCGCTAAAAAGATATGATATTTTTTACATATATATAATATGTGTAGATATTAATCTTTTCATTATTGAAACTGTGGAAATTATATTATAAATATATCTTCTTGAATTATTTGTGTAAGTTACATAGAAAGATGAAACATTTTATTTTCATCGTTATATTATATTCAAACTGGAAATCTAATCTTAATTATCAATCAATATTTCACGAAAGTTAGTATTTACTGGAATAATTTTATATTGTAATTTCTCTAATTTTGTATTTCATAATTTTTAATTCAAAATGAAATTTTAATGTATATAATTATTCAATCAAAAAAAATTATGAAACCAAAAAGAAAAGATAAATTCAAGAAAACTCATGAATTGTATAATATAAATAGGACGTCGGACAAATATATTTTCATCGGGTTACGATAAATTATTAAATGATTAAGTGTCGTATATGACGCAAACTACTTTGATATCATTTATCTTAAGAAGGAAAGAGGAAAACAGAGTGCAGAGATACGCCTGATACTAGTATATTGCAATATCATACGTTTTTTCGTCTTTGATGTGCCATTGATAAGCTTACATGTTTTAGCAGCAAGTGTAGCATGACTACGATGCACCGATACACTCGTGTGTAGAAAATCCGTCTTTGTCTGTGTTCATCGTCAATCTTTTTCTTTTCCTTTTCTCTTCTCCTGTTTTCTGTCTTTCCTTTTCTTTCTTCTCTTTTATCTTCGTCACTTGCATACACGTATTTTTCTTCTCTAGCACAGAGCATCCATCTTCCTTCATCTTCCCGTGTGTTTTCTTGCAAGCAACGCACACGCTGCAAACGAGGAACCGGAATATACATGGTGACTTATATATACGGTGATGCTGTTATCTGAGGAACGTTTTCATATTTCTTTTATCTTCTGCGCCAGTAAAAATATTGAAAGTATCCAAGAGGAAGTAGAGCTAAGCTTGTTTTTTTAGATGCTATTTAAGATATTTACATTTCTCTTAATAACAAACATGTGAACAAATTTGAATTGTAAGCAAAGATAAAAACCTTTGGATGATTAAATCGATTTTATATGACATTTTAGTCTATGCTAACTGGTATTTGTAGTATCTCATTAATAAATGTGGGATAAAATGTAATACGAATTTGTTTCCGAATCGTAATTATCGCAGTTTGCAAAAATCATTATCGTAATATATAAGAAAATTAACTAACATTCTCTTTATTGTCAGTGCTATGATATTGGAAAAAATAGAGAAATAATTATTTTTCAGATAACTTTGTTTGATAATTAATTAAGATGAAGAAATTAGATACAGAAAAATATTATGTTGTTTTTATGTTACGCTGTTTATATTAGTATGTGAAATAATTTAATTATCTGAATGATAATTTGAAGATAATAGTGTAAGAAGAATTTATTTTCTGATTCTAATCTAAAAAAAGAAATAAGAAATAATATTGTATTTCAATTATATAATATGTATATCAAAACTGATTATATTAAGTTACAAATTACAAATAATATAAATAATTTAAATATGTTTGCAAAATACTACATTAGAATATTAAATTTGGTATATTAAATTATAAATTATAATTTTGTAATAAAAATTACACATAAAATTAATAATTAGTTCCATACGTTTAATTCATAATAAATAATGAGTAAATTAATTTTTAAAATTCAAGTAACTCTTTTGATGATCTCACCCTGTATACAGCTGTGTCTTCAAACAGGAGATAGAGTCCGTCTACCGTAACCTTGCACCGTGGAGTCAAGTGTTGCTAACCGCGGTAACTTACCTTGTAACCTAGAACGTTGAAAAATACCGTCGAATATGCGCTAAACAATATATTTACAGTGGCATGTCTTCATCGTGCTAAGATCTATGATTTGGTCCTTGTGTGATAATATTCCAAAATTCACGGCCGATAACGCAAACTCCAGTTGTATAGAGAATAGAGAGAGAAAGAGAGAGAGAGAGAGAGAGAAATAAAAAGATTATAATATGTAAATAAACTTTAAATGACCCTAGGTAAGTCAATTAAAATAATTGTGAAACTAGAATATTTTTTAATGGTCAATCTAATCACATTATTATTAATCATAGCTAATCTATTATATATGACATTTTTTAAAGAGAAAAGTTATGACTGTAGACAAAAATTAATTTTATTAATTGGATTTTTGCATCTATATAAGTACTTTTTATGTTCGGGAAAGAATGTTGTAAATCGAATTATTAAAACAATGATTTCATAAGATCTTAACAGAAAATTGTTATAATGCGAGATTTTTATTTTTGTCTTCAATTACATGTTTTTGATTGACCCATAAAATATAAATATAATATTAAATATAAAAGAGACAGAATCATTTATATTATTTTTTTTATAATTCTTAAGTAATATTTATCACTTTCTCCCCGTATTGTTTCACAAGTCTTTTAAGCTTTCTCCTGAACAATTTCACTTTCGGAGTCTGAACTTTATTCTTTCTAAAGTATGTCATTAGGAAGCATTACAATGTCACATTTATTCCAGTGACACAATTAGCCTTATTATACCCTAATAATTAGGTTTAATAATAATTGCTGTTCGCTTGACAGAAAAAATAATATACAACCCTGCAGTTTCTTGTATGTCAATGGCAATCATTTATCTCCGAAGTTGGACACAACGCATCATTTTGTAATTACTTGGTAATAGTTTACGGCATATAAGTATGCTACACGTAATTCTCTAATCGAAATCGGCGAGTATAATTAATCACAATTCTGCAAAAATTGAGATTGTATATAAACATCTACGATAATTATTATGTACAATAGAGGAAAGAATACGACGTGTACATATGTGTAAGGAAAAAATAAAGATATTTAAGAGAAAATAATTTTATTGTTAATAATTATTAGCAATATATATGTTTTCTTGATTCCTTCTAAAAGAAATCGTTACAAAACATTCATAATATTCAGTTTTTTTTTACGTGAGCATGTCTAAGATTAAAAATGGAAATATTCAGAGGAGAAAGTTTTAAAGACGTAAAATAATAGAAAAAGTATAATTTCCGAAATATTGTTTTAAAGTTTTGAATACATTTATTCTCATTTTAGTTCCAATATTAACTATATTGGTAATTAATTACATTATATATTATCAATAAGTTTATATATAATTGATAATAATTAATTTTTTAAAAGATATGATTATAAAATTTTTCGGAACAAAGCATTTGTCTCTGTGATACGTGATCAATGACTGATGATAAATATTAGAGATATGTTTTGTTATATCACGCGTTTATTCATCCCTCCACCCCCTCTCTTTTTAATGATTTTATCTCACATTTCCTATTTCTCGACTTTTCCTTTTGCTCGCTTTTAATTATTATAACGTATTAGAATTATTAACATATTATTAATAATTCTAATTCACATCGCGTTCTTTCTCTTTCTCTTTCTCCAGATATCATCGTTCTCATTATCTCTGAGTATTTTGTAACAGATAATCCGTTGACAAGTTGCTCATCAGTTTTCCCCATCTTCTGATGTTCACTTTTTAGAAATCATCGATTATGAGATATGATCGCGTTTAAAGTTCTATGAGATAAATCGGTTTCTATCCGATACTTTCTAGAAATTGACCACAAAGGAATTTAACCCTCGCTTTTTTGGTATAAAAAGATTTCTTTATAGTTATTGCATGTCATTGTTAATATATGACATCAATTCAATTAATTCGTTTTAATTTAAAGAGTTTCCACAGGCACATCTGCAGCTTTGAAGTTCTGTAGCTTGATACTATCGCGATGCAGTTAGAGAAGAGGACCGTCTCATCTCTACGCGTTATACAGTCTAATAGCTCTAATTATGATCGTTAACATAAATAAATTACGGAAGTAACCGGCTGCTAATTCATTCCAGATGTACGTAGAGTGCAAGAAGCGAATCGCTCATTCTCATATTCATCAGTGAATTCAATCTGGCCGCGTTTGCAACAACGTTCCGACCCTGGCGGAGATGAGTATGTTTGAAAATGTGACCGAGTCCAGAGATCCGAAGGCGAGGAGATGGCAGCAAGGAGTAGAAGATAGCGGCGTCAGAGAGCAAAGGAGAGAGAGAGAGGCAAACAGAGAGAAGAAAGGTGGAAATTGAAGAAGGAAAGAATGTGCATGAGGGCAGACAAGAATGAGAAAGAAACGATTATAGTGGTAGCATCGAGAGGAAAAGAGAGAGAAAAAGAGAAAGAAAAAGTAAGAAAGAGAAACGCGCATATGGGGGTGAAGGAGAAATAAGGAAAGAAGAGAGAGCGAGAGAGTCGAAGGCGAGTCAAATGTTAGCGAGTGCATGGCGATGGAACGTCTTTAAGACCAAGGAGGGACTTATATAAGAAAGCAAGATGGCAACCGGTTGTCCCTGAGCCGCAACCGACGTTTATTTGCGCATTTTTATCTATTTTTCGAGCAGGCCAAAAAACTTCGCGCGCAACCAGTCCGGTCGACGGCGCACGTGAGTTTGTCGCGAATGCCAAAAAGATTTTTCTTTCCCATATTCGGATATGCGCGTTCTCTCTTGTCACTGGAGTGAGGGAGAAAAGGGATGTGAATATTCCACAAACATATCGATTTGATACGATATCGATAATTATGTTATCAGCCATAATCATCATCAGTATCAATATATATTGGAGATTTACTAATTTTATTACATCATTTATGTTATCGCACTTACTTATGTAATATATCTGCACAAATATTTTCTACTTCTATTACTTATAAGATTTAGGGATATTATTTTGACTTTTTGTTACACAAATATTATTTGAATCATTGCTGATTTATTCCGAATTTTAATTCTTAAATTTTCACTATGAAACGAATAAAATAAGTGAGACACTGAAGAATTAATTTCTTTGTGAGTGAATAATCAGCATGGAATTATGATGGAATTTTTTAGGTGAATATGAAAAAATACTCGAACATAATTTAATCAAAGTACGCTAGAGATTTTATTGCTACGAATAAAATAAAAAATTTAACAGTGCATTAATGTTAACATGAAATACCGTTTTGATAACGTCTAACATCCACTATCAAACACAATAAGTGACGAACGAGCGATACTGTTTGTCATCGCAGATGTCCATTCTCATTTACATGTACATTTGGAGATATTGAATATCCTGTTGTAATTTTCGTACAAATACAAATCACTCGCTCATTCCATGACGTAATATTGAAATAATCGACTGTCCTCTCTCGTCTGTATCCCAATGAGCGCACATACCCGATCGTTTGCTCTGTCTGTTTGCTCACATGTGACAGCGCTCGCGCGCGCATTTTGTGCTTGCCACCGTCACAAGAGAAGAGACATAACTGATGTAAATTGATATCAATTTACATTGCCGACTTTCTCGCTTAATTTTCTCGTTTTTCACATGGAAACGCGATCAGTTTATCGACGTCTCCATTTGAATAATTTTATTGATTCTCTTCCGACGATAATTGTCTTCTGCTACAAACAGTAGTGCAAAGAAGCAGAATCTTTTTCTCTGTTTTTTTTTTCTGAGAGATCGTATACTATTTTATAAAAAATATTCTATTATTACTTTATAATATTATATATTTTTAGATATATTTATAGAATATTTTGTATATTAATATTTATACGCATATGTAAAATTTAAAAATAATCTTATATACTTATTTAATTTTAATTGCAGAAAATATGTAAAAAGGTGTAATAAAAGATAATACATAAATCTGTTATATGAAAAATAGTTTTACATAGTTTTCTATAAAAATGTTAATTTTTTAAAATGATGGTAATCTTATGTATTAGACATTAAAATATGCATCATTTAAATGCGGACCTCCATGAGTTTATCTCGTTTCCGTATTCAGAAGCCTTAATCGGCATCAGTAATTTTCCACAAGTTTCATGTATACTGAAAAATTCAACTAGATAACTTTGAAATGGTTGAGATCACATGTTAATCATTTATCATGCGTACAAGAACAAAACAATTTTATCTTTATAAATACTATTAAATATGAATAGCATTAGCACTTATGAATAATGCTATTGTTAATATTCGCTTATAGAGAACAGTTTAAATATGTAAAAAGATAATAAGACAACCAAAAGCATGCACAGCTAATACTTTGATTCGTTAAAGTGCGCGGAGTAATGCTAATAATCTTCTATCCATACTTATATATATTTAGACAAGCAATCAAGAGAAATTACTGGTCATTGTTCAAATATCAATGTTGCGAGTTAATTATTTTAAATGTCAAAAAACACCATCGTATTTCATGCGAAATTCACACGCAGCACAAAGCAAGGCAAGATGTGTATCTAAACGCGGTCCATCTAATTGCGAATACTTTAGATTATCCGATTTCGCAAATTCAAATTTTTATATGTTAATAATTGCGCTAGAAAAAGACTTTAATTCTTCTATCTTTTTCCGCTTATCTTATACATATAATTGTCCAAATCCGTTATCTGGATATTAAATAAAAATTAATCTAACACTCACCAATACAATGCAACAGCAGAGTTATAGCACACAACTAATATGTTCTGTAAGATACGAATTAAAGAGTTTGAGAAGTTCAAGGAACATAACATTCCTCACATGTTTTTTTTTTTTTTTTTTTGTAATCTATGAAATATTTTGTAGGTTTCTCTCTCTCTCGCGCAAATTACTCGATCATCATTTTAGATATTGTACCCCATGCGCTAATCCTTGGCGATAATTCTGACACTCGCTTGATTTTGTGCTCCAGGTAAGAAAGGAAGAAGCTGAAGAATGACCGTTCGATGCGCGCGCGTTTTCATATTTAGAACGATCTGCATAACGCCGCGCCTCCTCACAGCGATTCGTTCCGCCAATTAATCCGCGTAACCGTTTCCTTCGCGCTACGTTATTAACGACTGTAGAATGTCGGTACATCAAAATTATTCATATTATTTATATCTCGACAAATGGCCTTTTTGAACGGATAATGAAATCTGCCATTTATCTTGTTTTAGAAAGAAGTGAAAACATTCTGGATCCATTTTATTTTATTGTAGTATCTTTTTCATAGCTCTATAAAGATGCATATGTAAATGTAACATTTCTTTTTTGCAATCTTAGAAAATAATTATATTCAATTAAATCAATTAACTGTATATTTTTTTAATATAGATATAATTCACTAATCCAGAGAAAACATTTATGTATATATAAATTATAACTGTTACCGTTTTTCGTACGTAATATTTTTTTTCAATAACATGTAACTCGAATTTCTATTTTATGAAGGTATATCTGATAACTTTGAAATATAATGTAACTTGAGATAAAAATACATTCAATACACATACACACACATATCTGATTATATTTCGTTAAATTATAAAAATATTAAAAATGGAACGATCTAACATTTCCATTCAGAATTTTAATTAAATCAGATCTTACGTAATACAATTGTACTTTAATTAACTTCATTATTTGCATCACTTTCTTTTGCGCAACAGGCGAGTCCGATCTAACAATTTGCAATGTGATAACGAAAATAAAATTTCCCACATTTTTTTTTTTTTTTTTTTTTTTGTAATCTATGAAATATTTTGTAGTGGCAACGAGAATTGACCGACAAATAATATTCGCCGTCGGTTTAGCGCCCTGTTGTTTACATTCCGCGCTGTTGTTTACATACCGTGCCGTGGCCTTGCCATTCACGCAGTGCGACTCGAGCGAGCAGGCAGTGGCCTGAACCTCTCCGTGTGTCGTATTATATTCTTCGGAATAT
>NW_021848825.1:1283292-1290272 GCF_003651465.1 Formica exsecta | reverse complement strand
CTGAACCGCTCCGTGTGTCGTATTATATTCTTCGGAATATGATTATTCCTTATAATTATTACAATTATTAAATATACGATTATCAGTCCAGCGCAATTTTGATCAATTCTTTTATTATTTAATAAATAATATATACTCGTATCTTAGAACGGCATGTGAAAACATCGCAACGATGGTTATTTGATACAAGTAACGAAAAGACATGATACGTAATACGTATATCGACTGTTTATTAATATAACACGTGCCTTGAAAATCTATTATTCTTGTAATATTCAATTTAGATTATAAATTATCCGGTAATCCATTATATTTTAACTAGTAATTAATTCAATCCGCGCGTAACGTTGTTGGTACAGTACAGATCGACTCCAATATTACGACACATTTATATTAAAAAGAACAATGGTTACTATTAAAATCCTTTTAATATTTATTAATCACGTATTACACGTCAATTCTGCGTTTCATCGCCATTGTTGTAATTTGTCAAAACGCGTATTTCGCGAAATTCGTTCGATCGATTTGTCGTACGAAGATTCGGTAAACTATATTTTCGATATAATACTGCAATCCGCGAATATCTTTTATTTTAATTTACATTTTTATCTATTTAACGTTATAATGCGTAATAATAAAATTTCTTTACGATGCGGATTCTCTACGTATACTTTTCATAGTAACAGAAATAGTACATTATTTCTACAACGAGAGTTTGTGATGCGCGAATATAATCACGTGATTTTCAAGTGCCGAGCAGTATAGTTTTCCGTCGCGATATAATAAAGTGTGCTTCGCGTATGATTAATGTCGACAGTATCGTCCAAAGCGCCGCGTAATTGTCATATTCTGCTGTTGGGCGCGCGCGATCGTAATTATCCATGTTTTCGCGAGTGTCACAAAGTGAATAAGAAAAGAGGAAAAGGAGACCCGGGATGGTATCGTGCAACAGCAGAGCAACTCTAAGGTAAGTAATTGATGTAACTTATTTAATTTATTATTCGTTAGTTGTGGAATTAATTAATTGTGTTTATTTCTCTCTCGCTCTCTCCGCGCTATAATAATTTATTTTACATAACTACTATTTAAATTAAAAAATTTAATCATTATTTAAAATTTATATTAATTTTCTTCAAAAATTACATTTTTATTTATTTATTATATTTTAAAAATTAAAATATTTTTTTTCGGGAATTATGTAATCTTTGTTTTACATATATATATGTAAAGGACAAATAAAAAATTTAATTGTACGTGATAATTATTTTTTTAAGATAATAGTTATTTTGAATATTTTTTTTTTTTTTTGTCTAACTTGGTTTTGTTGGTGCATACGTAGTTTTATTATGGCTTAAAAATTTTTTTTATTAAAAATATAAGTATCTTGTAACTTCTATAATTGTATTAACATATAAATATGCTAATATTCAAATAAAATACATACTGTATTATATTGGGGATATAATATAAAAAAAGTCATTAATATCAAATTGTATCGGGCTCTTTCTGTAATCTTCCATTGCCAGGAAAAAAAGTTTGCTATCAATCGGCGATTAAGATGATGCGTAAAGCATTAACTATAATATACGTAAAACTAAAAACACGATGTATCTGTGTGTATGTGTGTGTGTGCTTTAAAAAAGGAAATGTTTTGCAATTCTGATATTGATACGACCGTTATCATTATGGAATAATCAATATTCGAATAATTTTCGAATCGTGTTTAGACAATTAAGAGACATTTTACATAATCCCGTCATTAAAGCGAGGCGCGCATATACACCCGGATGTTAAAGGCGAATATTGACGTCGCAAAATTCGTTTTATTATACATCGAACTGTTATACGCGAATGTCTCGTTCGCCATATGAAATTATATCCTTTCGTGGAAATTACTCGGATTCGAATTCACCAACTCTTTTAAATTAACGACTTACGACACGTAACAGTCGCTTGTTGCGCACTATATACTATGTCGCGTAATGCAGTATGCAATTCTCGAAAGTGCAATTACATACTACATAGGGGTAATCCTAATTTAACAGCGAGTTTTGCTAGCAAGACTTGCAAGATTCTTGTATTTTATAAATCGAGAATTTGCTACGATGACACGATAGTAAAATTAGGACGCACACATAAAATGTGTAATGGTTTTTAATAATAAAATCTTAACTATATGTACATATATATAAAGACAACTGAAATAATTTTTGCAAAGTAATATAGTAATCTTTCTGATTATACATTTTGCTGAAAGATATTTGTAATCTTTTTTGAACTCAACACACACACACACAAAAATTACATATCTGCAAAAGTTTGTAATAAGTTCGATTAAAAGCTGTCTGATGGGCTGGTCCATTTTGGAAACCGGATATATCGAAAACGGGAACAAATTTATTACCTGTTACTGATTTTTTACGAACAATAAAAAGAAAAGACTATTATTCCACGGGTAACTCTCTTCTATAGCGATGGCTATTGGTTTCTTACGCCGACTTTGCCGACTCCGACAATATAATTATAAATTCTTATTAACTTTATGACATAAAAATGCGCGTATGTGTGTGTTTTCCATTAATTTTAGGGCAGTCAAAATGTGAGCATGGCGAAGAAAAGAAAAAGAACGGAAAGAGCCAGGGGATCTTTTAACGAGGTCATTTATAAGAAAAACGCCCTACTCGTGTAAAAATAAAAAAATGGCTTCATAAATCATTGCTATCTCACTTCAAAAATTAATACGTGCCATACTTTTTACACGTAACAAGACACAGGTTTATATAATAGATCTTGCAGCAGGTATTACAAGATTATGTACTTCACATGGCATGATTATTATTTAATATTTGAACGTCGTTGAATTTTGGAGTGTTTCTTGGAGAACATAAATTTAAAATTTGTTAATAACCAGGAATATTAGTAAAATACAAATACACATAAAATGATAGTATTATAATAGAAAGCATAATTTTCAAATGAATAAGCAACAAAAAAGCTAAAAGCATCGAGATTTTAAAATTTCAGCGAAAAATTGACGTTACATGGAAAACACAAAAATTACTATTATATTTCTTAGGGGATCTTGTAGTAAGAAAAGGACATCTTAATAACAATTAGAATCCGGAATTTTCACTCGTACGTGAGTTATATATATACATAATTACCAATCTTTGATTTATCCCTGTCTTTTGCGCTAAAAAATATAAATACCGCGACAATCTTTAAGATTCTCCACACAATAGAAAGAAATCTACGCAAATACACGTGAGCGGTTTAAATTTTTTTTTCCTCGATGGTACCGTCATAGTCCGTAACCGAGTAACCAAGTAACCAAGCGACCAAGTAGCCACGCATCACGGACTCGCGAGATGAGTGAGGGGGAAAACGAGATAAGAGAAGAGACGACTGAGAGCATAGAGAGAACCGTGGAAGAAAACAGCGTCGGCCTTAGACGAAGGATCACGGTAAGAAGAGACGTGGGCAGATGAAGAAGAGGAAGAAACAGCGTCGACCAGGCAGAAGCTCGAGAAGAGCAGCACGAGGAAAAAGAGCGATGGAGGAGGAGGTTAATGACCTCTGGAACACAGCGGTGATAAAGAGTCAGTGCAGCGTCGCGGAAACCACAGGGAATTCGAACCAGCATAATGTCCATACTGACTGAAGCGTTGTACTTTATCGAGGCAGAACATATCATTTCTATATTTATAACAACACACACAAAAAATCTAAAAGATATTCAAACGTCTAAAAAAATCTAAGAGCCATTTTTCAATCGACCTCCGATTAATTTAATCGGCGATTGATTTATCAAATAATACCTGCTATTCTATTATTATATACCTGATATTCTATTATTATATTAGACAGTATTATTAATTTTCTTTGTCTGATATGTAAGAAGAGAGAAGAAAGAGATTAGATTAGGAACGATAAATTATGTATGCAATTAGAAAGTTTGCTGTAGGTAATTTGATCAGTTGAATTAATCACTGATTAAATTAATTGAAGTTTAATCTCAGTTTTACTGCCCAAAGATTCTAAATTTAAAAAATTTTACAATAATAATTAAACAAAAAAATGTGTTGTTCAAGAAAAGTAATCTTCCAATTTTAAATTTAAATTAAGGACAGTAAACTCCTAGTAATTCCCCTCAATATATCAGACAGTTCTTTGATATATCTTCCACACGCCTATCTCTCTCTGTCTCATGGACATATCAAATTATAAAAAACCGTATATATAATTAATATAATATTGACATATAATGTATTGTCTTTACTTAATTCCATTTATTCCAATTTTTTTCGAAGAAAACAACGGCGTATAATTAAGTTTCCAAGAGAGTCTTTGTCGATTTTTATATCGTTAAATCCGGCGAGTCAATTCCAATCAACGTCGCGGTATAATCGTTGTTAATTAAATGGCGTTTAGAGATTGATCCGCTAATAAAAATCAACCTAGCACACTTTGATTCGTCATACGCTAATGCACCGCGCGTTGCACCCACGTTAAGTTTAACCGGATGTGCAAACCATACCAGCAAGCCTTGGAACGTGACTCTCACGCGCGACATGTCAGAAACTTCTCGAATATCATTTCGAAGAATTTTTTCCAGCCTAAATACACGTGTGATTTGTATTCGGTGAATTATTTAGAATCTTGTTTTTTCGATTACACATATTGTTCATTTGATGATTTGTCTCTAAATTACAACATTTACTTTTAATTTATTATTATGTTTAAAATTATAATTAAAATTTCTCAGATTTGTCCAGAATTTAACAATTAAACTTAAATTTATATTCTTTAATTTTTAAATCAATGAAAAAATGATATGCACACACACAATCTGTAAAAAATTATTGCAATTTACGAAAGTAAATAAAAATGCATGTGTTAGCCAATCTCTTAGATGATATTTTCTTGTTCGTATTCGGTCTCCATAAATTTATCCGGTTTCCGTTTTCTGCATTTAATTATATTCACGCTTAAAAATAAATATATATAGCGTATTAATTGAGACAGCCTTAAATTAGTTAAGTATCAATGTGTGATAAACGTAAATTAGGTCTTTTTCTGCATAATCCCTGACGGTAGGAGCAACGAGACCGGAACGGTCAGGGCCGGCGAGCAAGGACCTGATATGATCGAGCATAACACATCGTTGCTTATAATCACTGACGTGAAAACTCGTGGTAGGGATTTTATATTTAATTTAGAATTTTGCATAATACTGATGTTTGTTTAATAATACGATGAATAATGCATCGCATGATATTACGCTCTTGTACATAAAACAAACTTACATACGATTACATTTTTATACATAAAAAAATATTACTAATGACGATTAATATGATTATTTTCAACGTAGTTTTATTTATAATAACTTCATATTTGCCCCTCGAAGAGAGAAAAATATACGTCAAGAAGAGGAGAAGGAATGCGCATAAAACGCTAAGTGCAGCGCGAATGCAGTCTTGTTTGCCTAGTTACGCCATTGATCGAATGCAATTAAATGCTACTATGTTGTGCATAAAGATTCATAAAAGTACGAATAGCTGATGTAAGGCGTGACGTTTCTCTGGTTTTACATTAGCCCGCTATCTCGCCGTTGAGAAAAAACGAAAAAAAATGCATGCCCGCGGAATGCCGTCTGTTACAAAAGCCTATGGAATGACGGCGAACACGATTAGCCGCGTCGCTTTCCTCGGACTTTCATATTTCACTCGCAAGTTTTATCAGAAGGTTTGCGGAAGATCGCTTCGATCGATGGATCTTTGTTTAAGGACGACGTCGCCGTTGTATTAAAAATATTGAATTGACATTAAAGTGAAGATGTGAAGAGAATATGTATCTCTATCACAAAAGACACATTATATACATAGATGTGAAAGGAATTGTTCATTCAGTTAATACACAATTAACTTATTCTTAACAAGGTTCAATGATCTCATCAAATTAATTCCATTATTGTCTAAATGGTCAGCGTGTAACATGCGGTCACAATAAGGACGTTAATGAATGATCGACAAGACGAAGCGAATATAAAGGCGACGCCGCAGCGACTGATTTGCCGAACGATTTTAACGATGATTTGCATACGGCATCATCGCTCTCATATATCCAATCGAATCACTTGGATATGCATATTTTATTGGCGTGTAAGAAATATTGCTAGATACTTTTGCAGTCGACGGACTTACGTCTAGCTGTTGAACGAGTCGCAAACTAGGAAGCTATACGGATTGACCTTGTGACGTCATTCTCGCGAATGAGAAAATAAACTGACGTAGGATACGGCATTTCCTGCTTGGCAATGACATCGCGGCCATTAGAATTTATAGATAAATTAATCCGATGCCGATCAATAGGCGTTAGTGATCAGCAAATAAATTAGCAAGTTGTTTTCTTCTCTAATCTGATAATTCTTTAAAAATCCGATTAATATATTTTATTGATGACTGTTATATTGATATATTGCCTTTTTATTTGCCATAAAAATTATATATATAGGAAATTGTTATTATTATTCAACCAGATTTATATACAGGCTAATTTAGAGCGATTATTCATTATTTTCGATTGTTCGATTTTCTCGAGAATGGTTAACAGTAAAAAAAGTAGAGGAAAAAGTTGAACGTAACAATGACTATCTTTCTACGACCTCATTTTTTGCTTGAGTGCAACGATACACCGGAAAGTATGTGTGTGTAGAGTTGCACCAGTTTTTAAAAATAAAACTCAATTAAATTTGCATAAATCGATTATTCTGCATGATCTACGTTTAACAATATGAGTAAGGTATTTGGAAAATGAAGGCTTTTTACAAGATGTTTCAAATTTTTCATGCTTTATTTAAGGAGACTAGAGCACATTGTGCGCGCGTCATTTATATATTTAAATTATTATTTATATATAAACATTAAAAGATTTATTACAATAATTTTTTAGAAATATATTTTTTAATAATTTTTTAT
>NW_021848825.1:1276183-1283233 GCF_003651465.1 Formica exsecta | reverse complement strand
TAATAATTTTTTATTTCAGATAAATATATAAAAGTTTTTAAAAGCTTTTAAAATTATTTTTCTGTTAGCAGTATTTCTCCCTTACTTCTCAAATCTTTAGCAAGTTTTTATCTATAAACGTCTCTAATAGATTTTATTTTTGATTGTTTTTTATCAATCATAATATCGGCTTTATTCAAATGGCAATTTGGTTTTTCCAAAACGTTATTTTTAATATTTTTGTTTAAGTAATACTTGAGTCATGCAAATTGCGTGTCCGCACGGCGCGGCGCTATCGCGCGCCTCACGTGACTATGTAAATCAGCTGTTCCCTGTCACATCGCACGATTCGCATGCCCGCGTGGCACAATCGCGCAAACACCTAACTGAGCAAACAACGTAAAAAAAAATGCGCAGACCGTATTTGTTCCTAAGATTTTCACTTTAAATTTTTGCACCAAACTTATATCGAACGAGTTCTAGACAGAAACGTTACGATTGACAAAGTGTAATTGCTATCCTAGCGACTCCAATAATTTTGGCTAATTTCCTCTGAGCCATTAAAGAGATCGGTAGATAATTATAAATTTTTGTTGAAATATTGTTTTTTGTATTTTAACTTATCTGTTTTTTGAACTCGTTAGCATTGCCTAAGATAACGATTTAATTTGGCTCAATTAAGAGCGTTTTAAAAATTTAATGGAAATATTATTCGCAATTTCTAAATCAATGAATTTATATGCTTATAATTTTATATACGTATACATGTGTGTATTTGTGCGCGTGCTAAAATAGATATTTATGATCTTGAGAGATAGAAAATTTAAAGTTATATATTAATTCTAACATACATGTATTTATTTTATTGCATCTAAAAATTTTTTGTAGTAAAAGTTATTTAAGGTGACAGAACAAAAGAATAAATAAATTCCTCGTGATAAGAACTTAGTCTTTATAATTATATTCTTCTATCGTGTCCGATATTTACGTATATATGTCGTTTGATAAACAATTTTTCATCACGAGAAAATGTAATTTGTGTAGTTTTGACGAACATAAAAATATCGATATCTCAGTCAGCATCGCAAAATTCAAAAATTATTTGCGTGATATCTTTCCGACATATCGACCGAAACGATCATTTCGCGTGAGCGTAATTTCGCGATGATAAAAAACGTTAACAGGAACGTCGCATTTCACCTGTAGGTTTCATTTTGTATATTCCGTTTAGCGTCATTCGTCGCGAGCTACATGATCGGAGAAAAAACGGATTATCTGGAAAATTTTTCTAGATTACATTAAATTTACATTAGAATATTTAATGTAAAAATACAACGAAAGACCAACTCTTATACTTTACATACATGTATATAAAGTTTCTTCATCTTTCTATGCGGAGATTTTTTTTATCAATTCAAAATCGTTTTTATAAAGTTCGGAAATTGTGAAGGTTGATGTAAAATCACGTATGTTTTAAAATAAGATTGATTACATATTACTCAATATTTATCAAAAATAGGTACATGTTTCTTTAATTCTATTTATACGAAAAATTGAGAATATTTATCCAATACTTAATATTTACATGAAGAGATGTTTAAATTTTTCTCTTTAATCTCTCACAAAAAAAAAAATTATGGAAGATATAAAAATACGTGTTGTATGCTTGGAAGTGTCATTAACTTACCTCTGAGCCTAAATTGAGCCTGAAGCCAATCCGATGCGATGCTTGCAAAGAAGTTGTACGACAAGTAATATTATTAAGTATTTTCAAAGATCGATTTATCTTATTTTTAAATATTTATAGAATGATAATTATAAATATACAAACTAATAAAATATATAACGCAAAAGTATATACGCGCGTACAAACTAAAGAATTGTAATTAAAAACTATTATGTAATTCTTCTAATCTATAATTATAAAAAATCTTGTTTTAAATCGTGAACAAAATATTTAATCATTTATTTTAAAATGATGCAAATAAAATGCTTTGCAAAATGTTGATATAAATTAATATAATTTGCTGGTTTTGAAAACAAAGAATCTCTGATACATATCACTGATCTCTGAACATGGTCTATTTATCAAACAGTAAAGCGATCAAATAACTCATAAGACCGGATCATAGGATTGGATAGAAAGTTTAGGCGATCAAAGTAATACCCTCAATTCAATTATTTTGTAATAATAAAATGTATTAAATAGATAGCGTTGGCAATACTTATCAAACTATATTTTACGTTTCCGTGTGTTATATGAGACTTCGACTCTGTATACTCCGTGTATACCGAGTGCGTTACTTTACGTAACAAAACAAAAGAAAAAATTATCGGGGAGAGGAAACGGTCGGCCGAGAATCTCGAAGAGAAAAAACCGGAAAAAAAGAACAAAACTAAAAAAATTCAAAACAAATAATCGACATTTCGCTATTCTTTCCCTTTTCGCGATCTCTCTTCGAAACGAACAGCGTTTTCCGACTCCTCTTCCCGTCACAATTCTTTTTCCAAGCCCGCGAGTCCTCTGACAACGAAAACCTAAACGCATTTCACGGTTATCATTGGTTGTGGTCCCATTGTGGATTAGACCGAAGTCGTTCGAGCATGCCCGTCTAAAGAAACGAATCTTTATCTTATATTTCGTAGAACTATTGATGATCGCCAATAGCCCTCGATTCTGTCAAAAAAAGCGTGTGTGTACGTTTAAAATCGAAAGGATAAAGAAGTCGAATGGCGAATCAAATGCGGACGCGTAAAATCCGCTTGATTTAAATAAACTGTTCAAATAAAGCTTAAAAAAGTAAGAACGAAGACGGCGATCGCAAATTCTACAAAACTACATTTATAGATTCGGACATAGGATCGAAAAAAATTTCCGGACTTCAATTGCACGGGTGAAACTCGAACGACTCCCGCCAGCCTATCAATTGGCTCCCATTGTATCGCATACATATATATTTCGATTGTCGCACAAATATATAATATATATTTAGTATATATCAACGAAGACACTTTTTTTCTTTCACAGCTGAATATCTTGCTCGCGAAAGAATACTTTTTCTTCACAAGCGAGGATAATTGGCCGTGTATCACATTTGAGGCGTTAAGTATACGCGAAAAGCTTTCGCTTTTTTTTCTCTGTTTTTTTTTTCACTTTCGCCGTGCCTCCCGTGCCAGCCTTTGGCCGAACAAAAAAACAGATTGTTAGCTGACGAAAGAAAATTGGAAAATGGACTTGGGAGCGTTACAAAGGAAGAAACGGGTCGCAAAAACGAGCGCAAACGCTTTCGTCCTGTATACGCGGAATATGTATTTGTGTGTGTGTGTATATATATGTTTATGCATATATGTGTATATATATATGTCGTGTGCAGGCGGGATATATTTCCTCTGAGAGCCAAGAGATCGACCTGTTTCACATTACATCGTAACGCGCATTACATATAGCGTGTATCTAATTTGTGTATGTGTGAAGAACGCAGTATAAAATATTGTATAAATATATAAATACTTGATTGAAAAAATAAATATATTAAATTAAAAAAGAGACATACACATAAGGTATATTATTTGTTATTAATCATTTATTATTAGATATTTATACGCAGAAATATTAGGTATTTGATATGCAGAGATATGCAGGTCAAGTCTATAACAGAAGGATAAACGCGAGGTTGGCTTGGTAAATATGGAGTCCCTTGTGATGCGTCCGAATTGAAACATAATTAACCCTTTGATTGTGATACGTAAAAAAACTGCTCTCTCAAAATTTCCAACAAACGAAACAAAAATGCGCTGGTACGATGTGTACGTACGACTGTTTGAATTCATTATTTCCGAATTAATTAATGTAAAATAATGATAAAATAAAAAATGAGGAATTATAATTACTTATAAGAGTTTAGTATTATTTATTACAGTTTTATTTGCTTTTATTAGAGAGAAAGTTCTCAATCTTATATATATATATATTTGTGTACACACTTTGCACCTATATGTAGATGTTCATAATCAAAGGGTTAAAAGTATTAATTGTTTTAACAAAATTTAAGACGGAGTTAGAACGGAGTGAGAATATATTGTGCGATTAATAAGTGAATTAATTTGAAAGAAAAAATTGAACTACATATATAAAAATATCACACAAATGCCGAAAGATAATCTGTGAACAATCCAAACATAACCCAAAATTAATTTTATCTGCAAAAAGATAAACTACCGAGATTATAAAAAGAAACTAAAAATTTTTTTTTTAGTCCTATCTTTTCCGTTAAACGATGCGATAAATCATTATCTTCATCGTATTTCACAAACAAAAAGATTATGAGAATCAGAAACATTCAAATTCAGAAAAGTCTTGAAAATAATAGCACATTTAACTTTTATAATAATTTTAATAAAGAAAAGGATATTATATGGAAATAAAATTTGTGTAAAAAAAAAATTATTTTTTAAGAGTCACTAATTACCTCGGTAATACCGATCTCAGTGAAAAAGAAAAAAAGAAAAAGAAATAAAAGTGCTCCATGCATCCAGTTTAATAAAAAAAAATCTCACAAGTCCAGCTAAAATTAAAGATCAGTCCATGGTAAGGAAATTCCAGAGATCGGTAGATTTCGTTCGATAATTAAGTAGAATCGAAATGTCATTAGATTTTCGGAACGCATTCTCAGGACTCCAAATGGGATGTCTTTAGCAATCGCTGCTGCTTCGGAAGGGAAATATCGGGACACCGTCGTCGCTTCCGGTGGCGACCTCGTCGATCGCGAAACGTACGTTCCTCTCGAGTTCGTATTTCGATTTCGCGACGGACGGCGTCGAAATTTTTTTTTTCTATGAAGAACTAACCGACGAAGGAATTCGCGTCGCGTACTTTTTTCCGTACCCTCTAGTCTTTTTACGAAATTCACGCATCTTGCGATTCGTCTCTGCATAAGGAGAGGGAATCTTTTATTATCCGCGTTTCTGTGTCAGTCTGTTTTTATTTCTTTCTTTCTCTTTGTTTCCAACGTCGCGCTGATTTTCAATCCGCTGCGATCGGAGAATTGAAGGTGTTATCTTAACAATGTTCAAATTGCATTTCCTGAATAAAAAAATTTGAATTGTATATATTTAAGGCTGAATGTGATCGCTTGATTGCAGAATGACTGATTTAAAATTCGGTCCTTTTTTTCTTTCTTAAGAATGTTGAGAATCTTTAGCGCTATAAATGTGTGATAAAAATACAGAGATGACAAATATCTCCGAGTATGAATGTCAGAACGAAATATATCTCTAGATAGATAGATTTGCTGTATGAAAATGCTTTAAATAGTTTATATTCTCCCTACGTTAATCTTGCATGTCGATATTTCTAAATGAGATCAAATGCAACTGTTACGATAACACTTTCAATTACAGAATAGCATTCATATTCCCATTAATGCATTAATAATATGAATGCGCATAAACTAATAATTTCGAGGTTCTATATATAGCATAAACTAAATATACAATTGATTATAAATAATGTACGAGTGGCGGTGGTCTTTTTCCGTTTCACGACGACGATGATAAGGGAATAATAGTTGCTGCTAGATAGGTATAACGATGATAAAATAATAATAGTAATAATAATATATTAATATGATCATAGCAATTAGAGCGTCATCGACGATTGACGTCACTCGCGTGATGATCCGATGCATAAGGTACATTTTAAGATAGGATAAGAGACACTCGCGTTTATTCGAATGAAGAAGAGAAAAAGCGGGAGTAAAAATGAGGGGCAAGACCGAACTATCGTTTAATATAACAATTTCGTGTGCGGCGCTGATTATGGAGTGGTTGGGCGGCGCTGATTACGAAAATACATGTTTCTCTACTCTACTTATTTTTTCGTACATACATATACATTTGCTGTCCAGACAAAACAGCACGCAAGCGCATATACTCAACCATACCGCTACTTTCCATTATTTTCCAGCTAGTTCTTTCTCCAATTATTTCTCTCTCTTTTTCTCTCCTTCCTTCAATATCATTCAATCTTCATTCTCTCCCGCCATTCTCACCGTGTAGCCTAATCACTGTAATATGGAAGACAATCGAAGTTTACAAAAGGCACCCACTTATGACTGTTAACGCACTGAAAACGAACGCTATTATATTTCTGAGTATATTTAAAGAGAAAACCTCTATCTATTCACTCTCTGGAGTCGCTCCTTATATAAATAATAAAAGAAAGGAAAGAAAAACGAAACGCGAGTTTACGTAATCGAGCGTGCTTTCAGTGCAAACTAAAGCGGGATTATTTGTTTACGATTGCAGACGGCCATAAGTTACATGGCCGGGAACGGTGCATCGACGATGCTGGAACTGGCGCTCTCCTTCGAAGGCGTGGACCCGAATCTGCCCGACAACGAGGGTAACACGCCGCTCCATTTTGCCGCCCAAGCCGGTGAGTGCGATCGATTATGACATGAATAATATCTAAATACGTGATACTCGTAATATTATGCGCCAGGCGCGTAACATGATCGATATATCGATGACTCGCTGAGAATTAATAATAATAATAATAATAATCATAAACTAAATCTATAACAAAGTTTGCTTTCAAGTATAAATTAAATGAAAATATTTCTTGTGTAAGCATAAGAAGAGTTTAGCACTTATATATATATACAGAATGATATCGATTTTTGAAAACCACGTCACTTACAGGCGCTTGCTTTCCTTTCTGTAATCATTAATTTCCATCGAAGCGACGCGGGGTCGGCGTTTTCCCGTCGAGATTCACGGCGAAATAAACTTTTCAAAATTCTGCAAACTCGTACTTGTGTTTCGAATGAGACGCAAACATCGAAAAAAATATCCCTTCGAGAAATCGCTCGGCCCGCGCGAGCATTCCGACTTCCGCCTCTCACGCTATTCTCTTTCTTTCCTCTCATTCGATCATTCATTCATCTTTTCTCTCTTTCTATCTATCTATCCCTCTCTCATTCTCTCTCTCTCTCTTTCTTATTCTCATACGTTCGCGCACCCACATATATTTTTTATAATAATATATTTTTTATAATAGTAAATATTTCT
>NW_021848825.1:1263617-1275686 GCF_003651465.1 Formica exsecta | reverse complement strand
TTTATAATAGTAAATATTTCTATATGCAATATATAGTTACCACATTTTTTATTATTATATTTTAGTATTATAGAGTTATCACATTTTTTGTTGGGGAAAAAGGACAATACATACGAAATAGACCGGCATCACCATAGCTCTGTCGTTCACGCCGAAGTGAGTCTCTCTCTCTCTCCTCGTCGCGATCACGGGTGCAATAAACACAATCGTTAAATATATAACATGCTCGCCGGAGTGCTCACTCTCGCCTCTCCTTTCACTCTCGAGACAACTTTCCCCACCCTTCCTCCTACGGAGAAGAAACTCGAAGAAACGTAACTGTACGTGCTATTTGGATATTGCAACATTTCACCTGCCCCGGTGCGTATGACGCCGTGATGCTCGAGGCTCAAAAATCCGATGGAGGAAGGCGATGGACCGTGGGCAATGAGTTCGTGGGGACCGGAAGGCGTAATAAAGATTCACCAAGTGAGATCAATGAACAACTTGCTCGTAGGAAAGTCACACTTCGGAATAAATTTGCGCTCGGTATCATCGTTTCGCCCTCTGATCCTTTCACACATTCCCCTTATTCCACTTTTATACCTTCCTCCAAGCACTTTAGTCTCGGGCCTAGCGAGTTGAGACTTCCGGGCTGATCTCACTTTTCTGCTAAACTCACGCCTAACGATAAAATATGAAAAAGAAAAAGAAGAAGAAAAAGAAAAAGGAATAAGATGACAAATATATCAATAATAATATAATAATAATATAATATATGTAGTAATATAGTAATATATTACAATAGAGTAATGATACGATATATATGATTATGGTGGTAATAATATATAAAAAAGGAGGAAAAAAGAGACAAGGGTTTTCAAAGGTAAAAAAGAAACCTGACGTATGCCTAAAAAGACGCATCATCTTTCGAGAAAGTTAGATGATATGAATAAAGAAAATCGCATCGCGCGAACAGCGATACTTCATATATAAAAAAAAAAACGAAAGAAAACGTTTTCCTCCGACAGAATCCACTGCGGGGAAGTTATCCTCGCTCAAATCCCGAGTCACAATCCCCCTGAAGCCCTTTTCCTCTTCGGAATGCGAAACTGATCGAAAGTTTCGCCTCCCTCACGGTTCGCGCAGCAATCGCTCTAAATCTTGAGATTATCAAAATCACCCAGGGTGCTGCTGATCCTATTAAACACCGGCAATCTAGACTCCGTATTAGGTGACAACGGGGAGGGTGTTCTAGGCGTTACCTCATCGGAGGCGAGAGGACTGCACACACCGTTATTGCGCGGACTTGGACTTTGTCTTGAACAGGCGAGTAGACTGAAATCTTGACCAAAACTGAACGGCGTTGTCGGCAGATTCGTGCATGACGCCGCTTGCTGACTACAGTCGTCGCTGAAGAAACTCGCCATGGAGTTCGTCGGCGACTGACTGAGGCTAGACGACGGGGACACCGAATCGGCGGAGCTGCCGAGAGAGAACGTCGGGCTGAGATTGAGCGGCTTCGGTTTCGTCGCGCCGATCACCGACTTGACGGCATTCACCTGATGATGATGATGATGATGATGCACCGCGTGATGATGATTCGTAGCCAGGCTCAGCGATGACGTTCGCAGCAATGGCGGCTGATTGTAGCCATTCGCGTTGGCGGCGCTACCTAAGCTCAACGAGTTAGTTCGCATAAGGTTCGACGTGGTGGCCGCTGCCGCGGCCGCAACGGCCACGTGGGACGACGCAGCGAGATGCTCCAACAGGCTGACATTGACGTTATTGTTGACAGTGGTACCATTGTTGTTGGCGATGGTGGCACCGTTGCCGGTCGCGGTCGCTGCCGCAGCAGCGGCTGCCGCGCTCATCAACGGGTTCAGACCGATTATGTTCGGTTGTGTCGAGCCTAGTTGGGCACTCACCTGCTGATTATGTATGCGCGCCTCCTCGAAATTGTGTATAAAGTGACAGCGCGGCCCGTACGGGCAGAAGCCGATTGTGTGGAAAGTGCGGCACAGCTCGGTCTTGTACTTGGGATGGCGCGCGAGATTGCGCAGCTCTCCGTAGCCGTGTGCAAACTGGCACTTGTCGCCGTACTTACACGAGCCGCTTTCCTCGTACGGCCGGCAGAGCTCTGTCTTGTAGCGCGACGTCGGCTCGCTCACGCTGCGATCCAATTTCCGGTGTTGCTCGATCAACGTGGTCACCAAGGAAGTATAGCTGCGCTTCAGTGGCGCGTGTCCGTTGGTGACATTATTGACGGCGACGCCGCCGTTCGCGGTACCCGACGTCGAAGACGACGGTGATTCTTTTGCCTTGGCCGAGGCTGCGTTCTGCAAGCAAAAAGAATGGGTTTGATTAAACTATTATTCCGAAATTATAGTCATTCGTGTGTGGGAATAATGTACGTTATCGTGAATGAGAAGAGGAGATGTCGTGCGAGTAATTTGACGCTTAAAATGGCGGATGATAATCGAGACTCTTGGCAATTCCGCAACGTCATCGTTGCGACAAGATAGCGTGTCATGCAAGTCAGCGGCGGATTATCGCCGCTGGCACTGTCGTTCGTTTCAATGGGAATTTGAACAATGCGCCGTTTGCTAGAAAACGGAAGGCAGCCGTTGCGACAGTCACTTATGCAAGTGGCTGTTACAGATAAAGTTTGGGAAGATTCGAAAGTGTGTGTGCTAAGATTTCTATTTAATGATATCTAACTTCAACGCGCTTTAACGCGACTTTCACTCTATTTTTGAAGAAATCTCTTAAATTGCAATACGTAATAACATTACAATAAGATTGCATGATTAAATTTGGTCAAAGGTGATATCTACTTATATAAAAAATTTGGAAATCACGGTAAATGATAATTGCTATTATTAGAAATACATGTACATGTATATATGTATGCATGCATATATGTATTTATCTGTGTATGTATGTATGTGTAGAATCGATAAGAATTGACCATTATCACAATTGAAACATCAAAAAGTCTTTAGCAAATGAGAACATAGTTCAATGCACGAAAATGGGTTCATAGCTCACAAACAACATGCGTATTAAAAAATCTCAGCAAAAGAAAAACGAAAAAAAAAAAAAAAAACAAGAAAAGATCCTAAAACTACTCGCTATCAACTCTATTCTACAGTCCATTTATGAAAATTGTCAGCAACGAAACCTTTTGTTTCAGTCAGTGCATGGTGTTTAAAACACATAGTCGTATGCGTTTCACGATAACCCTGTACTGAAACGTTGTCGCGTTATGCGAACATAAAAATTTGCGAAAACAGGAAATGTTATCACGAATTAACGACGCCGAATTATCAGGCTAGTTCATCCATGCTAAACGTTTCCCGGGATCAAAACGAGAGCGATGGCGATAAATGTATTCTCGATCTAGAAACATAATTTTACGACAATTTTGGCGGGCGGCATCGTTTGCAGTGCGTTAATCGATTTTACTCGGCTCCATCGCGCTCTCTCATGCACTCCCTCTCTCCCTCCCTCACGCTCTCTCTCGCTCTTTCACTCGCCGGAGTGCGCTCACTCTCGCCTCTCCTTTCACTCTCGAGACAACTTTCCCCACCCTTCCTCCTACGGAGAAGAAACTCGAAGAAACGTAACTGTACGTGCTATTTGGATATTGCAACATTTCACCTGCCCCGGTGCGTATGACGCCGTGATGCTCGAGGCTCAAAAATCCGATGGAGGAAGGCGATGGACTTTTTTATAATAGTAAATATTTCTATATGCAATATATAGTTACCACATTTTTTATTATTATATTTTAGTATTATAGAGTTATCACATTTTTTGTTGGGGAAAAAGGACAATACATACGAAATAGACCGGCATCACCATAGCTCTGTCGTTCACGCCGAAGTGAGTCTCTCTCTCTCTCCTCGTCGCGATCACGGGTGCAATAAACACAATCGTTAAATATATAACATATACATATATACGTAAAAAAAAATGAAAGGCAGAAGTCTACGAGTCTCGCGACGAGAAAGAAACGCTTTCCTCAATTTGAAAAGAGGAGAAACGCTCGTCGGGAACCGAATATAGGTGTTCCGGACGATTCAATCGCACGAAGTATATCTTCTCTTTTTCAATATATATGTGTATAATGCGTGTGTGTATCATATATACGTGTTTGTGTATTCTATAAAACATGTTTCTCTACTCTACTTATTTTTTCGTACATACATATACATTTGCTGTCCGAACATAGTTCAATGCACGAAAATGGGTTCATAGCTCACAAACAACATGCGTATTAAAAAATCTCAGCAATATGAGTCGATAATCAAATCCTTATCTCTCATCGCTCAACGTATAGTCGATAGATAACAGAAAATAAATAAAACCAGATAAAATCGTAGTGTATCTCAAGTGATACTTCAACTGCGATTGTAACAATTTGTTGCAATTAAATTTAAAAAATTAACCCTTTCTATATTTGATTCAGATCTTTCCTTCGGCAGTGTAAACATTTTGTCTAATTACTTCAGTAATATGAGAATAAATTAATAATCATATATTTCAGATCTAAAGAATGATAGTCAAATAGAGAGAGAAAAAGAGAATAAACAGATATGTTAAGATTATTTTTAAAAGTTATTTTGGACAGAAATCCAATTTTTTTTAAATAATTTTTTTATTGGGTCTGTTCGATCCACGATATTTGGATTGTATAACCGTTCCCAAAAAGTCGACTTTCTGTCCAGTACGACAAATCCAAAATTTTTAACTCTCGCAGAGTTAAAAAATCCATAGTTTTAAAAGTATCTCTGTATAATCACACTCTCTCTCTCTCTCTCTCTCCATTTTTTAATTATTTTTTAATATTTCTGGAAAAATAAGGAAGATCCCGTTTACCGATGTTCATAAAACTAGTCCCTATAATCCCTTCACAACTTTCTAATCTAACGGTTCTTTGCCGTTAAGTTAAAGTGGTCAGATATAGTGGATTTAAAAGATATAGTGTACAGATTGTGTATATGTATGATAGTGAAATAACACTTTAAAAATAGCTCTGCTCATTCTTGGATCGAAATATAGCAATTGACAATTATCATTTTGATACACCTTGATAAAAATTCTTCTCACGTTTATTAGATTTCCTTTATGATATATTAACGTTTTCCTTACGTAATATGTATAATAGAGATTATTACACAGAGAAAAACATGAGGATATAAGAGAGGTCTAAACTTATCCTAAATTAAATTATTTTATAAGCATCTTGTAAAAAAGTCTTAATAAGATATTTGATATGCGAGATTAATCTCTTTCGAAAAAAAATTATCATAAATTATGTGGAGATTTATACGGCTTTTTTATTTTAGATAAAATGCACACATTTAGAATAAAGAATTAAATTTTCAAATTAATTTAAAATTAAGTGAATAGAATAACTAAACGTTAAAACGATAAAATATTTATATTATTCGCGTGTGTGGAAAATTTCAGAATATTATTATATGACTCTCAACAACATGAGTTTTTATATGCTAATGATCTTTTTTAACGTTTATGCAATGTTGTAAACTGATGGCATGATAAGTCACGCAAAATATGAGAATACAATCATCAACCAAAGAAAACTTGGACGACACGTGATGCGTACAAAAAACTAGCAATAACTAATCAATCAAATAAATTGACGAGGAAAGCCGACATCAAAGAGCTTCATGATTCATAAATTTTTTAAGTTTGCAAAAAAAAAGGATCTATTAAAATACATATCCGCATAGGAATACAATTTTTGCATCTGTTAATAGATGTCATTAATTACAGAAAAGCTACATAATATCTGTCACGCCTCATTTTGTAGTGCAATAATTATTACCGTAATAATACATGTTTCAGAACGTAAATCTGTCTAGATGTTGTCGTGCAGATAACGGGCATAAATCAACTGAGCTTTTAATCTTCGTATATCGCGTCGTGAAGATTGATAGGCGTGACTGGTTATCGAAATTTTATTACATATAGGGGAGCTCTGAGGACCCTGAGGATCAATGACTTTGATAATAATAATTATCTCTTCAGTTATACTTTAATATAGAAGATAATATAAAAATGGGACATTTTAAGAGATAGCGCAGAAAAATCGAATAAGCAGTAGCAAAGTGCTCGTAAACTTGTAATATGGTTTTATTATCAAAATTTTATATTAATTATAAAATTGATTATAGATGTTTCACGTAAGACGATTTAATTGCGTAGTCTCTTCTATGTTGATTACGAGATTAGGATTTTTCGCAATTTTCTTAAAATCAAAAAACGCGTTGTAGTATAAAAAATATTTATATACGAAAGATATTGTATGTGTTATATAAACAATTATCTCAATATATATATATATATATATATGTATATAATAAATACTATTAGAATATTATTGATATATTATCAATCTGAATTTATGGGTTTCTTATTATTTTGCCTTGATTTTACAATACATAACTACAACGGAATGATTTATTAGCGTTCCCATAAACATCTCGTTTTAACAAATATCGCGACAAGCTATACAACGAGTATATCTGACGTTGATGCCGCTATTTCAGAACCTCTTTCTGTGTTGTTGAAGACGACAAGCCCGTTGCAATTAATCATTGATCGTGCATTTAATGACATTCGCAAAAAGAAAAAAAAAAGAAAACAGAAAATCTAGCATTTTTCCAAGCGTGAGATCGCACGCAGGAGAATTCACAAGAGTCTGGAAATTTCCATCAGCACGTGCGCGCATACGTGCCGGAGCGATCTTGTTTGTTTCATGTGTCTGTATGCGAGTGCCAACATACACATATCCGCAAACTCCTCGTAATTATTCCCGCGTAGCCTCCGCATGTTGAAGAGTGTGTTTATCGTAAGCGCACGATCGGTAATCGTTCGCACGCATGCACGCACACACGCATATACGCGAGCATGTATACAATATTCGCGCGCATTTTATCGCTCACGTGTGTGAGTGATTACATATGCATAAATCTTCGCACCACATACGCTGATAATATATCGTGTATCTAATCGTGCAGATTCGTACTCTCCGAAAGAATATTATATATTTTCGACACTCATCGTAACGTTTTGTTTTATTAAAAAATTAGGACGAGGAAAGAAAAAGAAGAGAAAATAAATTGGTCGTTTTAAAAATAAATTTCGCCTTTAGCACATATACTTTTGGCAGTGTATATTTTACAACATCATGATGAGCAGAAAAGGCAGCTTATATTGGTAATAGAAAAAATAAATTGATTAAGTTTTCCTTGTAGATGTTGCGATCCTGCGAAGTCGACGACGTATGATTGCACAACAAGCGTATCCATAATATCTCGTTGATGAATTATTATAATAGAATTAGCTCGATTCATTCTTACATCTAGTAATTAGACCTAACTATTTCGATTCTCTCTACCATGTGTTAATACTTAATCCGTTATACATGGAACACGCGTGTACTCCCTCAGAGTTTGTTGGACGTCTGCCACTTTTAAATGAATAATGTGATTTATGATGAAATACAAGCCCTCTACGCCAGTAATAATTCACCTTCTTTCCCGCAATGTAATCTCTCGTTCTTAAACATTGTTGGCGGCGACGTTAAAGAATTAATCTTTCTCGTTGTATATTCCTAATCAGCTTTTTCAATAACGCCCCCAAAAAAAAAAAAAAAAAAAACGTAAAGTAAACTATATTTTTATTTATTCAGAAATGAGCGATTCTACGAATTCAATTTCTATGCACATCGTAATGTATATGATGTTTCATTCATCCTTTTTGCCGGCGGAATGTGAAGCACCGATAAAAATGATGTCTATTTTTAAACACAAGGTTTAACAATGTAACATAAGTAGTGAGTTATTTAAACTTGAAATAAAGTTCCATGGACATGAAACAAAAAAATAAGAATATTGTAAGAAATGAGAAAGTTTAAAACTTCATAGCAGATACAATATTATATAAAAAAAATATATTTTCATTAAAAAAAATAATTCAAAAAAAAAAAAATTTCTCTTTTTTTTCTAAATGTTTTCTGATCTTTTCTGCATCTCTAAAGCTTTTGAAGAGTGCAATGCAAGATGGAATACTGTATATGTATTTATACCGATTCACATCTCGCGTAGTCTTAATATAATACATTTAATATTCCATTTATTCTTATCTATGTTCTTTAAACGTTGTTAATATGTATCGGATGATCAGCAGCGTGTATAATAGACGTGCGCGTTAATAGTTCCGCTTTATTTGCCCTCTTATACTCGCTTCGCGAACTTAATATGCACGTCGTACGCCGCGTTCCGCGTATCGAATATCGAACAATGACGATTATTTAACAGTTGCTGTTTGCAGATATCGATCCTAGCCAATGGCAATCACGGAGCAGCATTATTTGTGCGAAAGTGGCGTGATGCGCACGACATATGTATGATTCATAGATATCTGTATGTGTTCGTCAGGGCCAATAGAAAGATTATTTTTGAAATAACAAATGTGCCATTATCTTTACGGCAGTGGTTAATAGAATTTTTTTAACGGAGAAACAATGATTTTTATGTTTGATAAAATGATGAATAGAAACTGATAACGCATATGTCAGCAATATTTATGCAATTTAACAAACAATGAAAGATTATTACTGCTAAGGATTATGATTCCTTTATTTTGAAATAGTATAAGTTAAATTCTAAATACGAAGATAATTTTTATTTCGCTTAAAATTATCAATAAACATTTTTTATATCAAAATTTGAATTATGCAAATATCAAAAATAAAAAAACTCTTATATCACATAACGACCAACACCAATTCTAATAGCAAAGTTTTGTTTGTTCCAATATTCTCAAGTAGCGACATTCTTTGTACGTGAATAGTTAAAAAATAATTCATTTATTAAATAAAACATAAAAATTGCAACATTAAATACACATTTTTTTCGTAATTTAATTGAAAAAAATCGCATTTTTCCTTAATTAAAAATATTCATAATCAATAAGATGTATAAATGAGAATTATTTATATTATCTTTCATATAATGATTATAAAATAATATACGTAGTTGAAAATATTTTTATAATTGAAATGAATTATTACTCATACAATACACTCACACGCATTTATTGTTAGAGAGTCAGTCATGATACATCCGGATTTTTATTACTTCGTGCTATAGCTATGTGTAGCTCAATATCTATAGAGATGTCATAATTATAAGAATGTTGAAATCACGAGAGAGGCGTTAATGACAGTACGCGTCGAAATATGTAGTTTCTTCGCGTGGGAATGACACACGTGTCATTTCGAGAGATTTAAAAATGCTAATAGGTCAAAGGTAATTCTATCAATGAGGAGAAACTTGCTCGTTAACGTCTAACATTAATTCAGAACAATGTGAGCATCGCTTTATCGATTCCCAAGATATAATATAATTTATTCATGTCTGCAAGTTCCAAAAAGATGCAAAGATGGCTCACACGATGCTCTTTCACTTTACTCTAACGAAGATAAAAAAAAAGGCGTGTTACCTGAAGAGTTAGTAACATCGACATTCAAGATCGGTCGGCAGTGAAAGCAAGCTCAAAGATCAAAATGTTACAAATAATACCGATGATTTGTTTAAATCTCACGGTTGATGTTAATGCAATTTTTTTTCGAAATACGTTATGAAGAAATGAGAAAAACATACAAAGTATTCGAATAGAAATCAGTTTCTTTTATAAAATATTACATTTCGAAAGTTTAATACTTTCATATCTTATAGGAATTATAGAAGACTTTGAATACTTTTTATTTATAGATATTATCGATCCATTTTTTTCTTTTATGATATATGACAGCTTTTTGATTGATTTAAGTTCAAAATATATTTTATATATTTGTATTTATAGACAAAACAAAAATTACGAATTGAGAACTAATAGTTCAGAATTATAAAGTTATAATTTACACATATAAGTAAATTAAAATTTGTTATTTAATTATTTTAATTATACCTTTCACTCTTGGAAATAAAAATATGACTACACAAACACACACACAGTCATATCACGTGCATCCGCGTTAGAAGAAACCGAGCATGTATATGCGGGTTAAGAACGTGAATCTCGAAGGTTAAAGGTGAAAGTAACGCAAGGAACGATGAGGCATAAGAATTGAGAGAGACAGAGGCCAACCGAGAGAAGAACGAGCATGGCGCCGGCCGGTCGACCGACTGAATGGAACGGCGGTGCTTCGCGCATTGATCCTTACGTAATAAGAGCCTCTGCGACGAGTCGTGTCGCTTAATTATCGTAATTATCCGCCTGTTCAGCTTACGTTAGAAACGCCCCGACATTCGTGTTGAATTTTCTTGTCAATCGCTCGCTGCGATGTTTTTCGCTCTATAAAAGGTCTCGCGTTTTCATATAATCGACTGAAAAAAATATTTGTTTCCTCCTCGCATCTCACGATCTTGAGCTTCATCGATTTTTAACGCATTAGCGCAGTTTCACGTGGATTCGCAGTGATTTTTCCGAATGGATTTCGTCTTATTTCTCTCACATTTATATTCTTTTTCGACAGTGACTCAAAATAATAAATAGATTGCCCTTTCTGTCTCGCTCTCTTTCGTTCCGTCGACGTGCTCTACGTGTCTCTTCTTCCTCATGAACGAGCGAACAAAAGAAACACAAGAAAAGCAATGAACATTTTGCTTTCCGGCCCAGAAGAGCGTGTCGCCCCTCGAAACTCTCTCGCGCCTCTTTTTTGCTAGTTTCTTGAGCATGAGCGTGCGAAGCGAAAACAAGCCTTCAGTTACAAGAAAAGTATAAAGACTGCATGCAAATTTCAGGCCGGCAGCACTTTTGATATTACTTTTGAAATATATTTTAAAAGTCTCGTGGTTTCTCTGAATCACAGCTCGTAGAAGATAAAGATTAAAAAAGAATGACTGTATGATTTCAATGTCAAGCTATTTATAGCTTTTGTGTTGAACAAAATTAGAGAACTTGATGTCGACAATTAAACGCAAGTTTTACCTACTACTCTTCTGGTGTTCAGACGTTGATTTTGCGACACACAATGGCGGCTTTCGAAAAACATCGTGATTTGTACTCGCCAATAATAAAAGCGCGACTTTCCAGTCTACTTCCTTCGTGAACCTTGTGCGGTGCACGCGTATGAGACTAACCGATCGGAGTACGACTGCAGAATGAGTAAAAGAATAATATGAATCAGACTCGAGAGCCACGAGAGTCGTAAAGAAACGGCACACACGGAAACCGGAATGCGCTGCGGCTGCAACAATGCAACTTCGCACACCTCGCGCGCAATTATGCCGCGCGCGAGCGTGTCGTATGCACAATAGCGAAAAGTGAAAGTACGTGTATATATGTATATAGTGTGAACTTTAATTTCTTTTTTCCCCGCGGACGGGGAAAACGCTTCTAGGATCGAAGGCGAGGTGAAAGACACGGGAAAATGATTAGGAAACCCGAGAAATGCCGATTAAATCGTATTTGTAATTTTTATCCAGATAATTAAAATATATACGTACGTTATATATTTATATATACGACGTCGAATGCACATAACTATATATAGCACCATGTGAAAAAATCACGCAGAGATTGCGCCGGCGAATTATCCATGATGACAATGAAGATTAGAGAATCGCAATTATCTCGCGCGCTCAATTATCGCTATAATAAAACGGTGAAAGAGAGAGTATTTAATGAGCGGATGTTTTCGCCGAAAGCGAGAGTGATTCACGTTCGATTGGTCATTTCATGATAAGGCTTCTCTGAATATAACTCTGTTTATTCCTAGCAACTATATTACTTATATTTCTTTTTACATTAATTTATTCGATAATAGTACACTTATATAAATATTTAGAATACTAAATTAAGTTATATACAATAGTTATGTCGAAAGACAAAGTATTTTGTAAATTACAATAGATATATAAAAAACTCTTCTTAGAATTTTTATAAATAAAAAGAGATTTATATTTTTATTCATAAATAAATACAAACAAAGAAATAAATATTTATATCATAGAAATTTTTATATCGATATATATTTTTATATTAAAA
>NW_021848825.1:1249727-1263471 GCF_003651465.1 Formica exsecta | reverse complement strand
AGCGGGGGGAGATGAAGATAATTTAAGATGCTTTCAACTGAGCTCAAATAAGGGTCACGCCCTGTGCAATCCTCTATCGGCGCACTCATTTCTTCTCCTCGCAATTAGCGGGAAAAACGGACACGGTACATTCGTCACACGTTCCGCCGTTTTTCCCATGATTCGTCATTATAAGTGGATGAAATAATAAAAGTATCGTTGTGCGCGTGAGAGAAACAGCGTCTTCTTGTAACTGCATCATTGAGAAACATTTTTCATCCAGATTCAATTTCACTTTATCGAATATTTGCGTCAGAAGTATAATTTTACGTCCTTGATATAAAATTAAGTTTTATGTGAAATGAATTAAATGATGATAATGAGAGTATAAATATCTCCCAATATTCTTTATTTAATTTTCTTGTAAGTGTGCACCAGTATTAAAAGCTTTATTAATCATTAGATTAAACGTTGATCAAAAATCGTTTCAAAATCATATCGATAACTATGTAATTCAACATAATAAATTAAAGAATTATTAGAGAAATATATATCTTTCATTGCTACTTTAATTTATCTGAAAATATGTGCGGTTGTTAGAAGTTTAATTGCAGTCGTACTATTAAATACAGCGTTAATTGAAAGTAATTGTAAATTGGCAACATAAGATAAATTAGAAGGAAGTGTTTTCCATCGACGTTCGATTTAATATACCATCGAGATTTCATGCAGATACTAAAGATTTAATTTATTTTTATTTTAACACAACGCCGACTAAAAAACAGAGATGATTATGCAATCGATGTCCAAACAAGAATAAAAATAGAATGAAACAGCGATATGCATAATACATAAATCGCAGCTATCCTCGTCGTGAATCTCCGATGAATTCAATTAATCCTCGCGAGATCGTATCGCATGTAAATCGGAAATTAACCGGCAACATTTCCAGGTTCGCGCGAGATATTCAATCATATCGCTTTGCGTATAAATAGAAGAACAATTTTTTCCTCTTCACCAATCTCAAAGGACTTTGTCAGTTTGCGATAAAAACAAGTGTGCCGAAATAATATCATGATTCGAACGTAAAGATCAAACGTGCCTTCGACGTGTTGATCGAAGTGCTGATGTCGCAAAATTGAAATTTATCTTGGTGGACCACACAGAAAGACTGTGACAGCCATCGAATATACACGACAAGTCGCCGACGTTATCACAATCACGTTTGATGAGTGAACAAGCAATGAAAGTAGACGACGCGATTTAAGTCCGCATTCATACATCTATTCGAGAAGCAAAGTCATATGACTCACGTTTAATTTGAGTTAAACGTGATAATGTTAATGCAACTGCAATAACTAAAAATCATTCAGAGATTATTTGTACATACATATATAATATATATACATATATATAAATGATATATTTATATATATATATTTATATATCATAAATAAATATTTATATGGATATTTTTTATACATACAGAGCAGAGTTAATAAACAACAATAATGATTAATATTATCGCCACTATTGTACCATATTACAGACTTTCCTCTTCGATCTAGAAACGTGCGAGTACCCTCACCAGCGAAGTAGTCGCGATTCAGCGGTTTTCCGCGAACTTTCCACGTGACGGCGTCCGCAATAATCGCGGAGCAGTGCGTTTCACGGAAGCGCTTTCATTATCTATTTGAATTAGAGAACTACCGGCTCTTCACGCGGCGGTTTTCACATTTTGATCACGGTTCACTCGACTCGGGCCGCTTTTTCCTTCGTACACGTCGGGTATAAAATGTTGACGGTAAACGCGCGAGCAAAGTATCCGCGGCGAGTGTCAGTGACTCCGCCTGCCCACGTCTCGTAAAGAAACTCTGACAGACACGAACAAGCCGAGTGCATTGTACCGTTATTGCGCAACCAAAAAAGCAACGGAACCAAAAATTGGAAAGCGATCGTATATTTCTTTTAAAACGCGCCCTTTTAAAAGAAGCAGTTACATATCGCCGTCACATAAAACGAGAATAAAATTAAAATAGAATTTTGTAATGGTACATAGTCGGAATAATCGTAATGATAAAGTTTCAGTACGAGTATCACACATACTTCTAAAGATTTTATCGCTGATTTAGCACACTTTATTCGGCATCTTGCAGCTTATCTGCAGAAAATCTAATGTATGTAGCAGAACATGTAGCTAATAAAGAGGATAATAAATTGACGAAGTTGTTCTAGCGTGTATGTAGCAGTTTTTGCTTAACAATCTACGCTATGCATTTCGCGAAAAGAGAAAAAGAGAGAGATTTTTCTGTTCTTTATTTTCTAAAGATCGTTAATATCACATTCTTTTTTAATTCTGATTTTTTTATAATAATCATACTAAATCTGTTTTAGAGGAAGAAACTTGGATATTGCCCGTTTTTTTATTAAGCTTAATAACATAGAATGTTAATTTATTTATTATTTTTATTTAATCCGTCCTCTTGTACCTTGCGGTGTCGAGGGTGAAAGACCTCCCCGTCTATCTCTGTCAGGTGATAGACGAGCTCCCTCAGCAAGGGCAAGTCCCTTGTGTCGCAAGATGTCAGTGACATCGTCTGTCCACTTTCGGGTCGTCCTCGGGGCCGACGTAGAATATTAATAAAAAATGAAAATAGGTAGAAAAATCGAAGTGTAAAAACAGAACCAAAATAGTAGGAAACAATATCTGAATTTTTTGTTCAAATGAGAAAATAATAGCTTTATATCTTTACATAAGATAAACAGATATATAAATCACATAATAATTGTGAAAAAACGCGGTGATTTTGAAGGATTTAGAAGAAAATGCAAATTACTTACAGCTTTCATTTTTTTACAATCAACAATAAGGATGAAATTTTCAATTATTAAAGCTTTTTCGAAACAGATAGATTACTATAAATCATACAGAACAATAACTACGAACTATTGCAGGCCGTAGCGGTTGTTGACACTGTCATCGTGAGTCAGTCACGATTCAGTTGGTCACGACCGCGTGCATACGAATTTATACGTGTAGAGCAATTTGCATGTGTATAGGATATTCTCCGTCTGAAGCCCGAGAGGCATTTGTTAAATATGTTGCAGTTATTCGCGGGCAAATGATATACAATCGTTGAAAGATTGTCGAAAAAATCAATTTTCATCTCTGGTTAGGTCTAAAATATAATAAATACAATTATAAATTCTAGCTAAAAATAATTGTTCAAGAAGTTCAAAAATGTTATGTAGAATGCAGATTCGAAGAGAGTAGTAATTTTCAGAAAGAGTTATAACTTCTGACATTCATATATGGTAGGCGATTTTGCATATTCCGTCTCCTGGTTCAAAGAGGTCGTCATAAATTTACGTTAGCGAATTTGTAATCACATCATGCCACGTATATTTCGCGAGAATTACCGTACGGTCGACAATACGCGGATGCCAGTCAGCGCCGCAGTCGTGGTTGAATAATCGCGGAACCGGCGACATTTTTTCCTTGGCGCGCGTAGATAAGGCTTAATTGCTCGTGAAATGCATCACCGCATGATTCAGACTTGTATCGTGCTAATGACTTCAAGGTATATTAAATCGATGCGAATATAGCAGCGGGGGGAGATGAAGATAATTTAAGATGCTTTCAACTGAGCTCAAATAAGGGTCACGCCCTGTGCAATCCTCTATCGGCGCACTCATTTCTTCTCCTCGCAATTAGCGGGAAAAACGGACACGGTACATTCGTCACACGTTCCGCCGTTTTTCCCATGATTCGTCATTATAAGTGGATGAAATAATAAAAGTATCGTTGTGCGCGTGAGAGAAACAGCGTCTTCTTGTAACTGCATCATTGAGAAACATTTTTATATATATATATATATTTTAGCATCAAAATGTAGGGTGATCGAAATTATACAATAGATGTCCGCGTCAATTAACGAACAAAAGCACGCGCCGAGCGTAAAACCGCGCGCGTGGTTCAAGAACGGGAGCGGCGAGAAACACGCGCGGATGATATATGGATATACTAAAATACGTGCGTATATACGTGTGCGCGCCAAGGCCCCGACTGCTCGTAAAATAAGACGCGTGATTCAGGCGTCGGTCGGCCGCGTGACCGCGAAGAAGACTTTCTTGCGCGTAAAAACGCGCGCGCGGCCCGCACACGTGTGTTTACGAGCGATGCGCATTCGTGCCACTGCACGCGTGTGCGTGCACGTTTACAGTCGCGAAGAAGTCCTGCGCTGTTTTCATGCCACCGGCTCTATCCCCGGGGTTTCTTTGTCTCTCGCGCGTCTCTCTCGTTGCTTCTTTTTCCTCTCCTCCCGCCTTCCTCTCCTCTCGTGACCCCACACACCTCTCGCCTCCACACACACTCGTGTACTCTCTTTCCTCCTTTGCTCTTTTCTTCACAGAAAGGAATAAAGAACGTGAGAGACTTTCGGGTCGCTCTCCGCATTTTATTATTCTTCGACAACGAATGTTAGACACAATTCGCGATTTTTATGCGATCGAGTTAGTTTATTCGGGAATATAACCAATGATAAAATTATTCCGAGAATTCCTTGCAGCCATCAAATGATATATATATTTCTTCCATGCGTGACTTTACACAAAAGAGAGATTAAATATTTTATGCTATATTTTAAACTATTCTTATTGCACAATTCTAATATATCAAATCTATACTTTTGATAACAATATACAATAAGATCCATAGATAACAAATAGAAAATTTATAGAGAAATTATATATAATTGAAATTCAATAAAATATGATTAAGATATATAATAAATAATTTAAAATATAAAATATTGAATTATAACCCAATTTGAGAAAAATTACTTTCATGTGTAAAGATTTAGGAGTTTCGTATAAAATTCTATTTAAAAGTTTTGTCGAATAACAATTAACATCTCTGAAAAAATTCGTTCTAGCAGATAAAAAAATCTTAATGCCGATACGTGTAGCAGCCAAGTCTACACGTAAGGCAGTTTCAATTATTTCCGAAGGTCTTCCGCGACAGAAAAATGACCGAGTTGACATATCGCTGGTATCACGGAACGAGAATTAACGGTAATATACAGCGTTTCCGGCATTGGAACGAACCGTGGAAACTACGTGGCTGTGGTCACGTGCGATCGTGTATTGTAACTTTCAACGTACGATCATCTTGAAAATAAACGTAGACGATTATTTCGCCCGAGGGTGTTACATCGACATATTTCCGTTTCATATTAAAAGTATGTGTTATTTCGTTTTTTATTACCTACTAAATTAATGATGCTTTGAGCGCAATAACCGAGATTTAATCTCTGCTTTTATGCTCGTGAAAGGAAATGTACCCTTTTATTCGTGCGTAAATCAAGTCGCAAAGCAACTTACAAGATGTACTTAAAGATACAGACCATACAAAATTATAAATTGAATTAATGGCAATGCATTACTTGTATCATTATTTATTATCTTCTTTTATAATTTTTGAAAACTTAATTTTTTAATATATTTTTATTTATTAGCCATGTGTGTGAGTGCTATTGGCCAAAAAAATTAATTCTATTCACAAAAAAAATTTCATTCAAAATTAATTTTTTTTTCGAAGAATCTCTATTTTAGGATTAATTTAAATAATTGGGTAATAATTAATTTCTCCGATAGCAACTAATAATTACTGTCCAACTATTTTCATGCCTAAATAAATAACGCCCAAGGTGTAAATTCAATTAATGGAGTGAATTGATGGTTGCATTATATTTACTGAAGCTAATTCACGCTAGTCAACCAAACATGTCTCGCGTACATAGTATTTTATCAATTTTTCGCTAACAAGTTTGCGATTTCACGGAACCGCCTAATTTTTGACATTCGAATATCATTGTTGCATCATAAGCGTGCACCATGCGATAGCATTGCCGTAATAATCGCGGCCAATACGCGAATAGTTTTAGGATTACTGTCTTATCTTTTGTTACGCGTGTCGTGTTAAAAATGATCGTAAAAAATATTGCACGATTACCGTACGATCGTAAAAATATAGTACAAAAATATGTTATACAATTTTTAAACTGATTTTTAAATACAGTTTTTAAACCGTGTAATGTAGGTATATGTTTTAATCCTTCCCGGTTTTTCTACAACTTGATTGGAGCAATTAATTAATTAATTAGAAAATATTTGTTTTGAGCTCTGTTTGAATAGGACAAACCACGTAATTATTAATCTTATCGTTCTTATCGTATCTTATCTTTCGCTGGAACCACATTTTTGAATAATTTCGAATCTGCTTTATATAAGTTAAAAGGCAAGAAAAATCGTATCGCGTCTCAATTTTAATCAAAATGGGAGACAGCATAAAATACATTACAGCAGGAAATATGAGCACTCGTCGAATCGCCGGAATTGCTCAGCAATTTACCTGGCTCAACCACAAGAAGCGATTCAGGTGAACGATAATTGCAACGAAGTCTAATATAGCGAAGGTCACACGAATATTCGCGCGAACGGTTTCACATAATTTATCATTGATATCTTAATGTTATAGCTCGGTGGCTACAAAAATAAATTACATAGACAAACGCGCGACGCTTTCGGAAAAATAATAGCACACAAAATAAGCATACGCAAAGATTTAGAATTAGCAACTTTAATCAAAAAGAAAATATGACAGCTGCGAGTCAAAGAAATTTCTCTCAGGTGGAAATTTTTTTTCCACCCGTAATTGAGACGCGTGTTGTTTTTATGCGCGGTTAGCTTAATTCATCACGATGTCAAAATCGCATAAATATATCTCATACAACAGCAATAAATTTTACTTAAACATTTTCGAGTCGACACATAATTTAAATTAATGACATGCTACACGTGGCCTAAATTTGTATTTACTTTAGACTATTTTTATATTTTATTATCATAATTCGTCGAACATCTGCATTGTCTAAAATAATCTTTAATTTTTTGATATATCGCATTAATAAAATTTAAATTTAATATATTTTCAAAAAATAAGTAAAATTGCAATTCGAGAAACTAAAATATAAAATTAAAAGAATTAAATAATAAATTTTCTATATACGTATATACACAGATCTTAAATTGTCCCGATAGTTAATATTTTTTAATTTTATTAAAAAGAATGATTTTATATCTTTCGCTTGAAAGATAGTGACAATACGATAATTAAATACGATCCGTTAAATACGTCAATATTTGTTTTCTATTTTTATTTGTACTTTTATAATATCAACTATACGAACAAAATACAATCGACACACCTCGTCGTTCATGTGAGAGCGGAAACAGGACCGTCCGGAAAACCGGTCCCCCATTTTTTCCAGAGCGTGACGATGTCTGGAGCTACCGAAACAGTCCGGATTAGAAACTTTCAGAATCATCGCGTAAATCAAGCGTGAAAGTGAAATCGAAAGCCGCGAAGTAGACGCTCACCGACACTCTCGCTTTCTCTCGTGCGAGGCAGAGAGAAGAGAGAGAGAGAGAGAGAGGGACGAAAAATTATACTCTTTGAAATTAAATATAAGAAATAAATATGCTTTCCAAATAAAAAAATTAAAAATTTTTTATTACGTCAAAATATGTATAATTGATTTTTCTTTCATCAACTTACTTGATTCTCCACTCAAAGACCGGATATTTTTCGATTATATAATCTGTTATTGCATGTAATGCGAAAATTGATTAACTTTACGCAACGATGACAATATTGACGTAAACACAAGACGTTCGATGTGATGTAATTTCTCGAGATTATCTCGGGGGATTAACGGGGGGATCGCGAAAAGTTAAGCTGGCACAACGTTCGAAAAGCATCGACGAAGGCGAGCAGTGCGGAAAGTGCAAGGTGCGCGGAAATGGCTCGTGTCCTTCCCCCTGCGTGTCTTTTGTGTTTACCAGTCTTTTTCATGAATACGGGAAAGGGACTGGCTTTTAATGTGACAAGAACCCGTTGCACACACAGTTCTGTCGTTCACATAGCCATTCACAAATTTACGATGAAAAATAACGAATAAATCATTTTGTAATAGCGTCCTTTTTAATAAATGCCTCAACAGATTTGAAATGTACAAGGAACACATCTGTGTTTAATAGAGATATTAATAACGATATTCAAATTATATTAATCAAATAAATTTTAAAATATTTTCGATAATGCGTACTCATTTAGAGAATTGTGTGAATATATCGTTTGAAATATATATGGAATAAATTTTTACAAAACGTTTTAGCACACAAGAATTGAGATTTCTATAGATTGTCGCTTTGACATATCGCACTTTAAGACGAATGTAAACTTGAAAACATGCACTTGAAGTATTTAATTAAATCGTTACAAAATCACACACAAGTGAAACTATTTTTTTTTTTTATTTTAATTCTTTCATAAAATTTAGAGACTTCTACAATGTGTGTCTGGTGACATAATAGTAATCATACATTATTTTAATTACAATTATCGAACTCTCATCGCGTCTAAACTCTAACTCGCAACGTTCTTTTGCTTACTTTTGCATCGTGAGAAGTCGCGAACGAAAACAGGCGTCATTTCGTCAACCGCATAAAAGATCGGGATCACACCAAAATCCTTGCACAAAAACTGGCCGAACCTGCCAGATTACACAAAGCGTCGCGAAAAAAACAGTTTCAGAAATCGATGCAACGAGTTGCAAAAGAACGGGCGAGTCGTCGCGTTATCCCCTTTTGTGATGGCATGTACAACAGGTCTTTTCAAAAATATGGGAAAATTTGTCGGGTCGAAGGGAAGTACACAAAAGAGTGGGAAAGCCCCTGGTACATGCTACGCCAATGATGCCGAGAGTCCGGGCGGTACAGGAGGGGCACAGGCAGAGCAGCGCACAAAGAGGGGTCCCCCCCTGATATCCCTCCCTCCTTCCTTCTCACATCCCTTCATTCTCTCGGTCACTCCTTCTTTAGCACCGGCGGCAAACCTGAAGCAACAGGTTCCTACGCCCCTTCTTCGTGGCTCGCGTTCACCGAGCGGCTTTTTTTGTTGCCTGTTGCCGATGTATACGCTCGGGGCGAGAGGTTTCCGCTTTTAGAAAAATTCAGAGGTTTCTGTTGGCGGGCATCTCTCTGCTTCGGGGAGTAAATCTTGCAAGAGAATGTCGAAAGGGTTGAGACGGATTAATTTGCGAGAGTCGGAAAACTCTCATATTCACGAGAAATAAAACAGACGCAGGTATAATTTTTCGCTTTCGTTGCGAATTTCCGCTTTAATTTTTCATTTCTATGACTCAATTCCATAACATCCGTTTTGAAGGTATAATAACTGATTCAGAGTAAAAAAATTCATGTCGTTCGATGTCTTCCGTGAAGTCTTAATTAACATGCGCTAATTGAGACAAATACAGAGTATAAATTCACGAGGAAGGTGAATTTTTTAGCGGGAGAAATCCATGACGAGAGTCACATCGATCCATTCCACTGAAATTTCCACATTTCGCGACGATTCATGTCGATTTTTGACTGTGCTCGAATATCGAAAGTCGAAAGAAAGTCCACCCGATCGAACGAGTTTCGAAACTGAGCCGAGGAGAAATTGCCAAGGAAAGTTATGCGCGATTCTCGTTCAAAGGAGAGAAAAAGAAGAGATGCGTTTCCGCAGCGAAATCCACATCGCGTCGTTGAAAGGAAAAACAAAACTGAAAAAATGATTGCGAAAATTATCCTCCGAAAACATATTTTATCGTATGTTTGATCATTAATGATAGATCCCGCAACGCATATCGAGAACAATCATACATCTGTTGTAAAAGCAACGAAGAAGCGGAATTGCGAAACTAGGATAATTTCGATGAGATAAATTCTCGACAACATGGCAAAATACATCTTACGCTAATTGACGTACTTTCATTATCGCAAATAAACACGACGATGATTTTTAGTGCGTATTTATAGTATGTATCGCGATGTGCGATTTCGTCGAGATTATACAGGCCATCATCATGGGCATCATTGGCAAAGGTCGGCAACGACGTCGCAATCACTCACGCGATAATTATTTCCGAGACGGTTTTTTTTTTCTCTCCCTCTAACTCTTTATAGAATTTACGTACGCTTAACCGCATAATAGTAAGACGGGAAATGTACAAGTGAACTAACTTGCACAGTGGTAGACTCGTACCGGAAATGATATGATATACACGTGTGCTTGTGCGACGTACGCATAATTACACGCCGAATACGCGTAACCGACATATGCGAGCGCATGTTTCCAGAAATAATGAAATTGATACGTGAGATTTTGTTGCGCGAGCCTGATGGTCTCCGTTTCTTCTGTTTTGCGTACTTACACGAGGTATTCGCGAGTATCACCGGATATCCTCACGATCACAAATAAAGCTAAAAAAAGGCAGCGGTCGTTTCTTTGTTGGAAGATCGAGTTTTATGCCAAATGTCTGCGTCTGCCACCAACCGATTTCTCGCATACGCGTTTCTCGTTTGCACATTGATTGAGAGGAAAAATACCAAAGCACCATCGTTTCATTCGCTTAATCTTTCGATCGGTATCGCTCACAAACACGATAACGCATAGACGATACCGCATTATACATATATATACGCAGAAAAAATGGCGGTTTTGCAATATCTCTGTGTGAAGCAACCGTGTGTCCTTGTATTATTCCCCGTAATGGACAAGCGAAGGATAAACAACGGATGAAAATGATATTTACAGAAAGATCGTAATCGTTTCTTTCGCAATATAGGCTGTATTCCCCGATAATTGAATATTAATTAAATGACATACATATATGCATGAGAGGCGTTTAGAATTATTGTAGTTTATACTTATTCACGTTTATCGTGTTTTTACTTATTAAAATCTACATGTTACGTTAAATTAAAATCATTCATTATCATTTTTTCTTCTATTTTTTACTTCAAGACATAAAAATTTGCATGAAGATAAATACATAATTATAGATAGATATCAATTTATTGTAAATATAAATAAATAATCAATATATTTTACACCTATAAAATTGAAGCGATAAAATCGTTACATTTAATATGTATCACAAAACAAGAACGATCTGATATCTTTCCAGTGTATAAAAATTTTTAAAGTAACAATAAAATATATAAACCGATATTGATCGTAATTTTGTATAACTTTATATACAATGTGTCTTAATAATTGTGAAAACATACCATGAGTTCAATATTGATAAGATCATCTTACTGTACGAGTTTCGTACAATAGACCGCGGGGAACAATCGGGTTAAGGTCACGTAAAAAATCTACGTAAATACGCAAAACACAATACAAACACATCAAAACCAGCCGTCTCATCCATTCGACACGTGAAACTCGAGAATAAATAAAACATTAGGATACGATTTTAAACTATGACGTAGCTTCGGGAAAGTTATTTTGCAATGTGAGAAGCAATGATTTTGGGCTTCGCTTGTTATGTGTCTGGTAGAAACAATTCCTTTTTAATTAAAACTCTATTTATTATATAAATTGGACAAAGCCTACATGTTACACTGAGAAAAAAAGTCGTTAACTTAATTAAATGCGTTCAGTGTTGGTTATCTATTTCTTGAATTAAAATATATTTAAGTAATCGACTTATATACTTCATTATCTCAACTAAGAAATGATAACTAAACGCATTTTTAATAAAGTTAACGACTTTTTTTTCTCAGTGTATACATGTATATATATACTTTAAATATTTAATAATTATAAATTCTTAAAAACTCTATATATTTGTGAAAAGATCGCCGGTTGCGTCGGTTGTGTTAAAAAGGAATAGCAACACCTCGATTGTCAAGAATAATGCTCGTATTGTTGTCGTCCCATGCCAGGAAATTCTTTCCCTTTCATCAGCAAAATTATACTTAATGAATACAGTTCATATACTGTTCGTTAACGATGTACATATTTACTTTTCTGTGCCAGGAAATCCAAGTCTCGTCTAATATCTTTATACTCGTTTCTATTAAAGCGTATAGTAGAGTATTTCCGATCAAATATTCATATATTTTTGCTGGGGCGCTCAAGAGAGGAACACTGTACCAAAACGCATAACAAATACGTCTCTACGACGCAATCGAGCATACGTGCAGTCGCAACGGAATGGCGAGAGCGAGAATGCATTTGTTAATCCAACACACGCACCAATACACGCACGCTACAAACGGTACCACCAAGTACCAGTGATATTCCGTGCGCGGAGAATAGCGCGCGAATTCTCGCTGACACGTGTCAAAAGATCTTCCCGCGAGAGAGAATCGATAAAATATGAAAATAATACTTCTGACAAAGAATATTTGCAATTGTAAAGAATTCTCCAGAAATAACAATAAAAAAGAAAAAAAGAAAGATTATCGAGATAGTAGCTGATAAATAAATTGAATTATAAATTGTTTAATGATGATGATTAATAAATACATTGATTGATAGATTGATTTTTAGAGAAAATCGATATATAAATTAATAGCATAGAAATATAATTATTACGCAAAGGCCTGTGTAATAAATGCGTTTCTAATATAGTATGGTTTGAATTATTATATTTATCCACTTTTCGTCAATCTTGATCCTAGATTGCATTATATTATATTTGGATTATTATACTTAAAAAAATAAAATTAATAATTGACATACTTTGAATATACGCCGAAAAGCTAAGTAGTGTGAAATCTTGCACGAACAAATAATCATATATATATAATCAATATATAAAATATATTAAAAAAAAAAAAAAATGTTATTAATTTAATTATAATACAAAGAAGTCATAAAACACGTGTCAGATTAAACTATGGGTTATGTATGTATTTTTAATCAAAGAGTGAAAACAGCGTAGTAGCTTTCGTTAAGAGACTTCCTTTTTATTATGAAACAATGGATTCATTATGGAATTAATTGCTCTTTGAAGCAATTAATATTAATTCAATATTCTTTTTCGATTTTGTCAATCAAATCGGAATAATTAATTGAAATGCGTTCTACTAAAGCTAGTGTGTTTAAAGGAATTCTCGGATAAATTATTAATTTTTGTTGATCTAAACTCTAAACATAGACAATTTTTCGACATATTGACAAATTAAAGCAATAAAAATAAAAAAAAGACAGCAATGTTTCGATCATTAAATCAGCCTGCCATTAACGATAAGAATTATCACACGAATCGTTCGATATCTGTCATCGGACTTTTAATGATATTAAAGTATTAACGATCGAGATCATTCAATCATGTTCCATTCCACGTTTCTTCCAACACTCGTGAGACTCACTCGCGTCACACAGAGAAACTCACGTCGGAGGAGAAACCAAAGAGAGTGTTGTGCCTAGTTCTCTCTAAGGTGAGAGTCTCTCTGGCTTGACTCGCGCGACAAGCCTTTTATTTACGTCGTGCGAGAACGTGCGATCGTTCCGTCTGTCCGCACGATGAAGGCCTCTCGATCTATCCGCGCGAAATGGAGAGAACAGTTACTTATTAATATATTCAACTGACATCTCGCTGGACTATAGTGTTATTAACATACATAATTTTTTACAACTTTATTAAAATTCAATTCAAACAAGCTCAATTTATATATTTACACCAACTAAAAATAACTTCACGAATATTCAATTTGATCATATCCAAAATAATTGAAAACATTTATAATCGACAAGGGAAAAAGCTTTAGAAATATTACATATTTATAATAAATATATACGACAAGGAAAAAAGCTTTAGAAATATTACATATTTATAATAAATATATATATATATAA
>NW_021848825.1:1229738-1241864 GCF_003651465.1 Formica exsecta | reverse complement strand
AAAAAAAAAAAAAAAAAATCAAGTTTATTTAATCTAATATTTTTTTCTTATATTTATATTCAACAGATTGAACCGAACGTGTACGAAGTTATTATTCGAGTTCGTCGAAGTTTAACGACGAGGTTGTGTATATTGTTCCGTTCGTCCAAAATGTACAACTATCTACCTGTGGATATCCGGCTGTGTATCTGTCTTGAATTGAAAAGCAGTGGGTAGGCGGGGATAAAGCAAGAAAAAAGGTAAGGGATAAAGAAAAATTTCGGAGAAATTCAGTAGGGAACTTGTACAGTTACAGCCCGTACACCATGAAATATTCCACAATACCGTTTGAGAAATTTAAGATCCATTCATTTTTTTAGCAATACAAGATTAAAGCATAGCAGAACGTCCTATCTATTGTATCTATCCATTGTATCTTTTTCGTGTGTCACATATATATATATATATATATATACAGCTTTAAACATTTATATTTATAGTTCCGAAATAATTTACAGAAACTAGATTTGCTGAGACGATTTGTTTGCAAATTGTTTCGCAATTTCTATAATCAAAGTTCTAGAGGGATCGACTGATCGATTAGATAAGTTGCGCGACAATGACAATGTAAAAATATGCCAATCGCCATTGACAATGAATCTTACCTTGAAGAGATGCTCGCTGCACTCGAACATGGGAGTACTCATGACGGCAGTCGACATGTTCCTCGATTTCGCACAAAAACACTGTGTGATCCTAGTGTTCTCCTGCCCTCTTTCTTCCAATCCTTCTACCTTTTTCTCTCGTCCTTCACAGCGGGCGCCGAGAAGTGTTAGCAGCGGCGTGTCGCGGCTAAAGGAAACTTTCCTCAGGAGAACACAATAAAACTGCCACTCCGACCGTATGCGTCGTTATACGATGCCGCTGGAGCTCGCATCGAAAGCACCCGCGAGAACGTTAAGGAAAAGAAGAAGAAACTGTACGTGTCCCGATCGACACGTGTATATCGATACGATGGTCATCGTTTTCACGATGAAAATGTCGAGTGAAAGCTCCTAGAAATACATGTGATACTGAAATACTCGTGAAACAACCATTGGCGGAATCACATCATTGGTATTACCGAAATTCTGCATTTTTTATTCTATTTCTTGTGTTTTTTCTATTTACAATTTTGCAAACATCGTCGAAAGTTATACGACGATATGCATTTTCTCTAGACTATCTCGTTGAAAAAAAAAAAAAAAAAAGAAAAAAAAAACGCGGTCGAAGCGGCGAGAGAACGCGCGCGAACGACCGAGCGAGTATGGAGAACGCGATCGAGATTCGTGTTCCCTGGCACGAATCAACCGGCTCTTCGTAGATCGACAACACACAGTGATGTTAATAATACTCGTCCCTTCTCGTGTTTATGATATATGTCGTCGTTGTTTTCGTCGTCGAACGTCGCGCGTACAATACTGCTCAGTCTACGTGTTACTGAACTTGAACTTGGCACTTTCTTTCGTCGACGCGAAGTACCCGGGTTCTCGGAAAGTTATTGTAGGGGGGGGAGGGAGGGGAGATATTATTTGCGTCCGTTTCGTCCGATTTAATGTTTACAGCAGAGCCTCCCAAAGCTGACTGAGACTACCGCTGACCGAGAGTTGCCGCTTGTGCTCCGGCGAGCGAGCATGTAGACGGGTGCTCCGCGATGCCGACGAGCCGACCAATCGGCTTCGCGTCTCGCCTAGTACCTAGAAGGGGGGGGGGGGGGCTCTTCGACGTGGCAACCGTGCGCGCGTGCGCCTCTTGCGAACGCGTTCCCTCGGCTCACGTGAAGTTGTCCTCTCTGTCGGTGTCGGCACGTCGGCTTTTCGAGTGTCGCAACGTGCACGTTTTTACGCTCTCCAATGGTAGCGGTTTGAATTTCTTATTGGGCAGATTTGGGGGTAGATTTGGGGGTAGATTTGGGGTAATGTCGCATCCCCCAGCACGCTTACTCGCAAAATGCACGGGTTCGAATATGAGCGATGGACGACGCATGGCTTTATGCGGAATACAAAGTAATCTTTCTTCATAAATTATTATAATTACTTTTCTCTCTCTCTCTCTCTCTCTCTCTCTGTCTCTCTCACTTTTCTTGTTTTTTAAATAATGGAAAAAGGCTTGAAATTACACCAATCTTTTTATAAAATAATAACAGATATATTATAAAGAGGTTCAGATACATACAAATACATTATAACACACACACACATACAAGAATTTTTGTACAACAAAAGAATATTTTATGAAAAGACTAGATTTTTAATAAGAAAGTTGGATTTTTAAAACGTTCTGCATTTAATGATTTATGGATGAATGTAATTATATATCGCATCCACTTATCAGAAAAAATGTACTTTAAACAAGATATATGTTTTATAAACGTAGTTGAAGCATTAATATCACACTCGGCCGTTATTTCAAAAAGAACGCTCCGTGAAAATAGATCCGAACTGAATGTAGCTATAGGATTGTTGTATTATTATTTAAGGTAACTATTCTCGCGATACAGTTGTCTCCACGGTTCGACAATTCAAGTGCATTTCAATGATCAAACAATGAAGCATGAATGAATATATATATTGCGATATAAAAATATATATTTTAACCTCTTTCTAACGAAAGCAAGGAGAGAGAGAGAGAGACCATAACATGTATTATTATGCAAATTATAATATATAATAATATATGATCAGCATATGCAGCATCACAACTATTATCAATACGCAAGATGTTTTTAAAAAAATATAATTAATATTGTTGATCATTGCCCTATAATAAGTTAATTAAATTTTGTTATCAATATGTTTTTTTTAAATGATAAAAAAATAATAGAATTAAAAAGTAAAAATTTATATTTTATTTATTCAAATGTATGTAACGAAACATGCGAAAGCAATATCAGTTTAGGGAAACCGTTATTATGTTTGATCAATTATAATTTATTTTTTTCTTAACTAAAACAGGAATAAACTTGTTTACAGAAACGTGTGTGTACCAAAGACAACGTTTAGGAGGAAAGAGGAAGTAACATTTCGCAAAGGGAAAGCCGGAAGTTGAGTCGCATGACCAGGAAGTTAGATTTCTCACCAGTTTCACGGAGACGCAATGTCAAGTCCTGATTAAAAGGTCAAGTGTTAAACAGAAATTTCGTTCGTGAGGTAAGTGATAAACGATAAAATTAATCTTTTTCTGTAAAAAAGGGAACAATTTATGAATTTATTAGCTGAGAAAAACTATTTTAATTCTTAATCATTTAATCAATTAAAATTTTTAAAAGAGAATAAAATTCTTTTATGTAAAAGAAAAAAATATATAATTTATGGTTTAATAAATTTTAAACTATATATCGAATATATTATATCATGCTCGAAAACTCGGAAACTTGATACGTGATAACGAATTGAAAATACCAATTTATTAGTCACACAGGAAAATTTAGCTACTTATCACAGATCTGATCGACCGTACAGGACAGGCACAAACCCTGACTCTTGTCTAATTAAGGAATATCATGGTATGCGTTGTAACATATGGGTTCATGAGGGTGAACTGTCGAATCTCTCATAGGGAGGTGTTTTCAACCCTGAACAGATTCTCATGCCACTAAATATATAACAGCTAATGGGAGTCAGTTTTCGTTATGATGGCTGAGCTATATACAGAAATATCAAACATGCGGGCTCTTTGTGAAGGGCGTGTGCATGAGAAAGAAAAAGAGAAAGACCCCCGCTAGGTTTACACAACCATATATATGATTGAACATGAAATTTCCAGATTAATCCAAAAATTAGTCGATATGCTGCTATCGTGTATTTTTTTAGTCCGAGATTTTTTTGTAAGATAAATATTTTTGATATACGTAAATCATAAACAGTAGTGAATATATAAAATAGATTATATTTTAAATACTTTTGAGAAATTATATATAATTTGATATTAGTATATATGATATATGTGCTTTTATTATTAGATATTTTTGATGTATGATTTTAACGTAAACTATCGTTTTATATACTTTATACTTTTGCAATATTAAAGAAAATAATATTTCAGTAATTCATAATGAGATTCTAAATCCTAAATACTTAACGCTATTTTTTAAAGTTTTAATAATAAGATGATAAAATCAAAGGATAGCTGTAACATCATGATAATAAAATCGCACGTGTTCTATGCGTCCTCCTTTCATGATACTTTACGATCCCACTATTTTTTTGTTTTTTAGAATATGATACAATTAAACTATATAATTAATGATGTGTAAAAGATATCTTAGATATTAAAGACAAATTTTACTGTTGATGTAAAAACTCGTCCCGGACACTATTAACGTTTCTGACTGTATAAAAACTAGCAAAAAGAAATAATTCTATTTTTCTTTACAATTTCTTGTAACAATCCATGGTATGAAAAGTAGTACATATAAAATTAAAATATGCGAAAATATACGAACGAAAACATTGCGACATGAAGATAATTTCGTTCGCAATTTCGACATATTTTAAAACTCATCAAAGACAGAAAAAAGAAAAAAAGATATACAACGGGTACAACGGGTTATAAAAGTAAAGAGAATGGCTAGCCCCGAGGATGTTTTTAGCACATGCGTAGCGTATATGTATCTATTATCATGGGAATATGCGAGTTCGTATTATGGGAAGGCACGTGAAAAGCGCATGGGCGTACCATGTGGTGCGCAGAACAACGTTGCTGCTCAGAGCCAGGGACCTGGTGTTTGCTTGCAACATCACGTCTTGCACTGCTGTCTCAGACGCAAAAGAAGTGGGCGAAGAGAAGCACAGGCAATAGTTGTATTTAATTTTGCATAATTCTTTTTCTCTCGGTCTTGTGCAATTCGACGCGCAAATTTCGATTGAACTAATAGCTATCACTTAATCCGATATGAATATAATTTAATAGCATTTCTGTTTTGGCAGAGATGTAAACAAAGTGAATAACAATACAATAAATATAACTACATAGATTAGGCGTTCTAAAACGGAAAGCATTGTTCGTTAAACGAACTTAAAATCGGCAATGTCTATAAATTTCTTGGTGACAAAGAAAGCGAAGGTCACAAAAGTGGCCACGCTGGAAATGTCACACGCAGAGTATCGTATGATGTCAAACGGTTTTTTTTCCTTGACAGATCTTGTGTCCAAACACGCGTAAGTGAAATCTTCACTTTCTTTGTTCGTGTCTCCCGTTGTTGACGTCACTTGCAGTCCTGCAACGATGACGCGTTAAAAGCACAACGTCATTCGAATCTTTATTGCGGATTTTTACTGCAACTGTAAATTGATAACGTCATTATGTCGAACGCAGTACGTCATAGTCGGAATGAATCACACATGCGTCTGTAGTGGATATAGATTTTAATATTATTACTGTATCCTGCGGTCTCTTTGTTCGCCGGGTTTTTCTTTCTTTTGTGTAGGAAATTCTTAGAATAATACAAAGGTTTTTTGGGGTTTTCTTAGAAAAGAGAAGCTTTGAATAGAAAAGACAATTTTGCAATGATTACTTTGCAATTTATTGCAAAGATATGACATAAAAATAAGACTGCACATAAAAATAAAATATATAGATTAATCGATTTCTAAAGATTCTTAAACGTATTGTGTTAACATGAAAAAAGAATTTAACTCTTACTTAGCAAATCGCTCAAAAATCCTTTTTTCTTTTCTTTTTAACATGTTATTAATATGTTATGATCGAAGAAAAAAAGCGTATTATAAAAGAAAAGAAAATACATAGTATAAATAAATATTTTTATATCAGGATTATATGTAATAATTTTGCTAATACGTTTAATAATATGAGAAGAAAAACGGTGTGTTGGAAATGTCACATGTTGAATAGGATGGCGTGATGACTCAACGCGCGCGAATATTTTTCTCTATTCTCCGTCAAAGGAGCGCGAGATACGTGGAATACAGAAAAGCCGTTGTGATAAAAAATTGTACTTTCAAGTTATGTAATTAGAGAATCGCGAGGTAAAATATCACGATGAAAATGTCACAGGGCGAGCGAGATGCAGAAGAAGCTGCGCTCAAGTCGTGGAATTAATCAATGCAGATCCTGTACCATATTATAACGTGTTACGTCATCGTATGTGTATAGGTGCGCAGCAAAAAAAGATTCAACATATATTAATTCACTTAACGTCTGAATCATATTCGAGACAAAAAGCTTATATGATATCGAAAATGTTACTAATCGCTGTTTCTTAGAAATCTAAAAATATTCTTCATTATAAAACACATGATTCATCCGCTAATTAACGCGTACTATATAAATTGGCGATAAAAAGATTATTCGAGACATACTTTCTCTCTCTTTACGTTTTCAAAATATAATTTATTTCCCTGGAAAATATCCAGTTGATTTAAGTACCGTCTTAAGTACCTTCCGGCCAATATTTTCGGCAGCCTATGGCGCCTATGACGTCGGTGCACAGGTACCTGCATCCGTAGATTGCAGATCGATAGATCGGAGCGAAGATCGTTCCGAGAATTGCAAAGGCCAAGGCAACGACACAGGCGGGCAGGTAGACATATAACAACACGGGTAAATGCACGCGGCTAAACCGGACAGAGCGGAAAGGCGGCTTGTGTAACGTCGGCTTGAGGCAGCCGTTTGCTCTCTCGGAGTCTGCTTCGCGAAAAAGTTGTCGTTATTGGTACGCATTGGTGATTTCTTTCCACGTGCTGTGAATGGTGTCTCGTAAAGCTCCACTTGCGAGAGGGTATTCGCGACAACCTCTCTCGGTTATACCTGAGAACGGTATCGAAATGTAACAAAGTCAACATTTATTCATTTCTAATGTTTATATAGATATTTCCATTTGCCAACTTGTGTGTTTACTTCAACGTGTTGCTGGCACTTTTTTATGAGTGAAGAGATGAGGGGATATATGAAACTTATGAAAGTTAGATAAGTTAGAATATGCAAAAAATATATGCTCGACAAATATTGAATTGTTATTTGAGTCTTTGATAGTTGAGCGCTCGAAATAAAGATGGTTTGATAATATACTTTTGATATCCAATGTATTTTACTTAGAAATGTCAAGATGCTTGAATAATATATAAGTTATAATAATGGTGACACATTATTGAAAATGTGAATAATAAAGAAGCAAAAATAAAAGTTACAATTTTAACGATATATTTCTATAACTACAAAAAGCTTTTATATATATAATTTTTTATAGTTATAAATATATATTTTTAAAATTATAACTTTTAATTTAAGAAATAATTAATAATTAATAAAAATATTTTATTTAAAATAAATAAAAGAAAAATAAAAGAAGAAAAAGAGAGAGAGAAATCAATAATTGCTAATATAATGCAAAGCATTAATGCCATTAGAAAGTATTATGGAGAAATTGAGAGTTACGTAAAACATCGAGTAAAAATTGATAACTTTTATCTATATCGTCATTTTGAAATAGGATGGTGCAACTTTGATATATTTTTTGTGACTTATCGTCTTTGTTAGCGTAGCCTTTACATAATTTCTTAGTTTACGTAGCACGTAGCGCCGTCACCATAGTCAATAATAGCGCATAAGTGCGTAAGTACTTACGTATATCTGCGGTTTTTACGCTCTTACTTTCTTATTCTCTGGTTTCCACGGCCAGGCGCCACTCTGATCGAAACTTTCACATTTTGCATTAATCTTAAATTAATGACAACTGCGCGTAAGTGTTACATAAATCGTTATTACTTCTCCTATAGTTGCATTTATAGATTACAATCTACATGTGTACGATTAATAATTTTTATATTACAAACATTTTTTTGTGAAATAGCGTTCCCTGGTTATAAGATTGTTGCTCGGGGAACGAGCGAGATAGTAAAGCGAAATTTTACAAAGGCTATTTTTTAGCTTTTGGTATTAAATAAGGTTCTTGAGACTCGTTTGTTCAAGATGTAGAGAGATGACTTGCGATTTTGTACCCGAAGCAAAAATTGATCTTATAATCAAGGAACGCGTTACATTTACAGATATCATGCAGTAATTATATTAAAAAATCTGCGCAAACAAATTTTTTTGTAAAGATTAATGTTAAAGAATCCACTATATAAAAAATGATTCATATATATTGTACGATTAGCTAAGAAATTTGTTTTTAAAGATTGATAATCTATATATTCAATAATTCTACTAAAATTACGGAGAAATGAAAATTATTAAAAATTATTAAAAATATATATAACCATTTTGTAAAATAATATGTTTCAATGATACGGATCAACTCGCGAACGCGGATTATTCCGCCCATTGATGCCAATGGGTTAATGACCGCGTGCAACAGTAAAGTAACAAGAATAATGTCAGTCAGAGGACTAGAGGTCATTATTCTATTCCATCGATTCAACGCGTGGCCAGTTTTCCACTACGATCATTAGCGATTTTCACGAAGCAGTCATAATGTCCTTTTATTATATAATTTTAACTTGAAAAATTAATTTTCCGATGAAAAATTTTACAGTATATTTAAGAAAATCTTGTATCAGCTCTATTATTTTATGGAACATTGCTCGAAAAACCCCATAGTAGTTCCTAATGAGCTAAAGTGCAACAATCGGTTATGATTGCCAGGTCTTGGAAGGGCGCTATCATTATATACCGTGTTGCAATGAATGATCGGCGATAGCGCCGTGCGGGATTCCAAAGTCATTGCACTTTGAGCCGTGATGACCGAGACGAACGAGTCATATCGGCGGCGTGTACATGTATGCACGCGTGACCCTCTGCACATTTTCCTACAGGCGACAATAGTTTCGTACTCATTGTCAGAGTGGCCGCCTATCTTTGCAGCACGCAGACGCATCGCGAGTTGTACTGTACGCAGTCGCAAGATTTCTTCCTATCCTATGCATTGCACGAATCGCCTATCGACTTCCGTGAAACGTGTGCGCATTGTAGAGAGGATCATTAAAAAATATATTAGTGTTTTTATCAGAATGACAATAGTTATAATGTCAAAATATTCTCGAAATCTATCAAAAATCCCCCAATATCGCTCAAAGACTTTCAAGGCTTTATAAATGTCGTAAGAAAATTATCACAGAACCTATCAAAATTTTTTAAATTATTGAGAATTATCGGAAGCCTTTTAAACGTCGAAAATACACAAAAATAATCGAAAATCCGTTTTGTTTGCACCAGAATTTTTTTATGGATTTTTAAATCTGTAAAAAATTTGTCAATAGAAGAAAATTGATAAATGTCATTAGATGAGCATAAAAATTAAATAGAAATATAACTTAAAAATAAATATTAATCAAAGAAAATATAATAATTAATTAATAATAACCAAATAAATATTAGAGAAATTATATTAAATTTGGATTCAGCATCGGGGAATAGAAATATTAAATCAAATGCGGTTATCTTTGAGAGATTATTTGTATATTAAAAAGTAATTTAACAAAATACAGTTTAATTACGGTTTAATAGTTTAATAGTTTATATTTTTATCTCCAAATGATAAAACTTATTTTAATTTTATTATAATAGATTGCAAGTGGAATCTATTATAATAAAAGTATAATATATTAGTGGAACTATTAAATAGTTTGATATATTTAACATATGACACATCTCTCTCTCTCTCTCTCTCTCTCTCTTTCTCTCTTTCTTTCTGATGTGTTTAACTGACGCATACAATTTAATATGATAAAACAATAAAATAGAATGAGGAAGAGTAGGAATAATATTAATATATATACTTAATATAACACAACATTTGTGAGCATTAATATAAAACCCTCTAATAGTTTTAGGTATTAATTAACATAAGTCCCCTTTCGCATTTTTCTTTTCTGTCTTCCCTTTTCTCATCCCATGTTTTCCCTTTACATATATACGAATTTCAAACGGTTTTATATGTATGTATCTCTCCCGTTTCCTCGCTCCGAAAGATCTCATCATGCAGCACTCCGCATCATGTCTTCTATTCATTAGCACGTGCAACGTTCGCAGACAGCTCATGTTTAACCATCTTGAATTGTCGGTTTTTTTATGAATGTATTCTTGGTATTTTTCGAGACTCGTGGATGGCATATATCGCTGCATGAGGAAGAGAGGGAGGGATAGATACAAAAATTAAGGATAGACTCTGGCGTGCACTTGGTCAAATAACGCAGTCTCTATAGGGCTCCGCGTTTATTGGCGCTTCTAATTCGGGGGCGGAAGTGGTCGAAAGACACAACGGCAAAAACAGACCTCACGGATTAAAATAGTCCGTTAGAGCGGCTGGCTTAAGCCGCTTTACATTGATAATTAACACAACTCCTGGGACCACTTCGATCCGTAAAATCTGCCCTCCACTGTCCATTTTCTAGAATATTCTTGTCGCTGAAAAATTACTATATTATGATTATGTTTAAATTGTATCTTATGAAAAATATGCATGAAAGAATTCATATATCGCCGGGCAGTTGTATATTCAAATTTGAGATTTTATTATTTTTGCTCAAAATTTATCTTGTTTATAATATTATATATATATTTATTTTAATACGCCTTTCATCGCGAGCTGCAAATATATTACGGGACCAGACGCAGCTATTAATTAAAATTTGTATTATTAACTCTAGCGTTAATGAATACACATTAAACCGGTTTTTAGTACATTATAATATCCGGCTAGTATGCTATCTATCTGCGCGCCTTTCCAGCGGCGACGTACTCGACGTATATCTACAAGATAAAGAACCCTTTGACCTTCTACATCTTGATTCTATAATTAAAAATTATTTTTTCTTTTTACATTCTTTCTAGTAAGATCCAAGGCAACGCCTTCTGCACACAACCGGATTTTTCTAAAAATTTTTAAAAGAAACTCAGAAACTTTTAAAAGTTTCTAGAAGGAAATTGTGTGTAATAAAAAGCGAAGCAATTTTAAATTTTTTCAAGGATTATAAAAATTTGTTTTACAAAATCTAAAATTTAATGTTGCATTACACAATAAAATACGTGTGTTATCAAATCCAGAATTATTAAAAATTCGATATTTTTATTTTTTCAATGCGCTTTTGTTTAAAAAAACAATTAATGTCTAAGTATTATTAGTAAAACAAAAATTATCTTATTGTTGGATTAAAGCATTCTGTTGTAGAATAACGAACTAAATTTTCGTATATATTCGAATAACACGCCGTATGACATCAAAATTGTACACTTTTTGATAACAATTTATTAAGTTTTATGATTCTTTCCGATAAACTTTGCCGTATCACTTTCATTCGAAACACGACACGGTTCTTCCTGATAAGTCGTTATACTATCATTATATCTCGAATCACCTCCTATGTAGTTTTCGTAGCCAGCTCTCTATAACGACGTTATTTAAAGCTCTTCTCTGGGTTTTCGATGTGGACAACAAGGCTAAAAATATATGATACTTGTGCAAGAAATCATTTATTATTGGAAAAATATGAAAAAGACATTAGCAATAACTAATCAAGTGAACAATAAAGATGATATTATTGCTATAAGATTAATGCGATTGTATCTTAATCTAATGTTGTCTTATTTAATATTAAATATCTTATCTGACTTCAATAAGTGGCACAACCTAAGGTTTAATATTTATCAGTGAGATTAATTGAGAAAGAGAGACAAAGTCTCAAATATGTTAAGATTTTAATTGTGTAAACAAGTTAAAAATGTAATTAATACATAGTTTAGAAAACTTACATCATAATACGAAAAATATATCAAAATTATTACAGTAATGCTTATAGTTCCATTCTTATTACGAATTCTTATATCAAAAAGTATTTTATAGAGAGAGATAACAGTAACTCATGTAATAACTATTATCGGAGAGAGAGAGAATCAGAACGACTGAGTCTATAATTAGATCTTTCATAGTGATTACTATAAATAAACGAATAAGTTAATTGCAGACATATGTTTGTTAAAAGAATTCTTTTTACGTTCATCATACACACATACTCGTTTGAAGCTTTCCAGTTCCAATTAACGAATTTAAAACTCGCGTATCATTCATGGTCTCATTGGTGAACGTAAACACTTAAACGATCTGAGATATGGCCATGTTCGATCCGGAAGTGGGCCAACAAACTCTTCCGA
>NW_021848825.1:1137317-1228505 GCF_003651465.1 Formica exsecta | reverse complement strand
AATTTAAGAAATAATTAATAATTAATAAAAATATTTTATTTAAAATAAATAAAAGAAAAATAAAAGAAGAAAAAGAGAGAGAGAAATCAATAATTGCTAATATAATGCAAAGCATTAATGCCATTAGAAAGTATTATGGAGAAATTGAGAGTTACGTAAAACATCGAGTAAAAATTGATAACTTTTATCTATATCGTCATTTTGAAATAGGATGGTGCAACTTTGATATATTTTTTGTGACTTATCGTCTTTGTTAGCGTAGCCTTTACATAATTTCTTAGTTTACGTAGCACGTAGCGCCGTCACCATAGTCAATAATAGCGCATAAGTGCGTAAGTACTTACGTATATCTGCGGTTTTTACGCTCTTACTTTCTTATTCTCTGGTTTCCACGGCCAGGCGCCACTCTGATCGAAACTTTCACATTTTGCATTAATCTTAAATTAATGACAACTGCGCGTAAGTGTTACATAAATCGTTATTACTTCTCCTATAGTTGCATTTATAGATTACAATCTACAATTGTACGATTAATAATTTTTATATTACAAACATTTTTTTGTGAAATAGCGTTCCCTGGTTATAAGATTGTTGCTCGGGGAACGAGCGAGATAGTAAAGCGAAATTTTACAAAGGCTATTTTTTAGCTTTTGGTATTAAATAAGGTTCTTGAGACTCGTTTGTTCAAGATGTAGAGAGATGACTTGCGATTTTGTACCCGAAGCAAAAATTGATCTTATAATCAAGGAACGCGTTACATTTACAGATATCATGCAGTAATTATATTAAAAAATCTGCGCAAACAAATTTTTTTGTAAAGATTAATGTTAAAGAATCCACTATATAAAAAATGATTCATATATATTGTACGATTAGCTAAGAAATTTGTTTTTAAAGATTGATAATCTATATATTCAATAATTCTACTAAAATTACGGAGAAATGAAAATTATTAAAAATTATTAAAAATATATATAACCATTTTGTAAAATAATATGTTTCAATGATACGGATCAACTCGCGAACGCGGATTATTCCGCCCATTGATGCCAATGGGTTAATGACCGCGTGCAACAGTAAAGTAACAAGAATAATGTCAGTCAGAGGACTAGAGGTCATTATTCTATTCCATCGATTCAACGCGTGGCCAGTTTTCCACTACGATCATTAGCGATTTTCACGAAGCAGTCATAATGTCCTTTTATTATATAATTTTAACTTGAAAAATTAATTTTCCGATGAAAAATTTTACAGTATATTTAAGAAAATCTTGTATCAGCTCTATTATTTTATGGAACATTGCTCGAAAAACCCCATAGTAGTTCCTAATGAGCTAAAGTGCAACAATCGGTTATGATTGCCAGGTCTTGGAAGGGCGCTATCATTATATACCGTGTTGCAATGAATGATCGGCGATAGCGCCGTGCGGGATTCCAAAGTCATTGCACTTTGAGCCGTGATGACCGAGACGAACGAGTCATATCGGCGGCGTGTACATGTATGCACGCGTGACCCTCTGCACATTTTCCTACAGGCGACAATAGTTTCGTACTCATTGTCAGAGTGGCCGCCTATCTTTGCAGCACGCAGACGCATCGCGAGTTGTACTGTACGCAGTCGCAAGATTTCTTCCTATCCTATGCATTGCACGAATCGCCTATCGACTTCCGTGAAACGTGTGCGCATTGTAGAGAGGATCATTAAAAAATATATTAGTGTTTTTATCAGAATGACAATAGTTATAATGTCAAAATATTCTCGAAATCTATCAAAAATCCCCCAATATCGCTCAAAGACTTTCAAGGCTTTATAAATGTCGTAAGAAAATTATCACAGAACCTATCAAAATTTTTTAAATTATTGAGAATTATCGGAAGCCTTTTAAACGTCGAAAATACACAAAAATAATCGAAAATCCGTTTTGTTTGCACCAGAATTTTTTTATGGATTTTTAAATCTGTAAAAAATTTGTCAATAGAAGAAAATTGATAAATGTCATTAGATGAGCATAAAAATTAAATAGAAATATAACTTAAAAATAAATATTAATCAAAGAAAATATAATAATTAATTAATAATAACCAAATAAATATTAGAGAAATTATATTAAATTTGGATTCAGCATCGGGGAATAGAAATATTAAATCAAATGCGGTTATCTTTGAGAGATTATTTGTATATTAAAAAGTAATTTAACAAAATACAGTTTAAATACGGTTTAATAGTTTAATAGTTTACATTTTTATCTCCAAATGATAAAACTTATTTTAATTTTATTATAATAGATTGCAAGTGGAATCTATTATAATAAAAGTATAATATATTAGTGGAACTATTAAATAGTTTGATATATTTAACATATGACACATCTCTCTCTCTCTCTCTCTCTCTTTCTCTCTTTCTCTCTTTCTGATGTGTTTAACTGACGCATACAATTTAATATGATAAAACAATAAAATAGAATGAGGAAGAGTAGGAATAATATTAATATATATACTTAATATAACACAACATTTGTGAGCATTAATATAAAACCCTCTAATAGTTTTAGGTATTAATTAACATAAGTCCCCTTTCGCATTTTTCTTTTCTGTCTTCCCTTTTCTCATCCCATGTTTTCCCTTTACATATATACGAATTTCAAACGGTTTTATATGTATGTATCTCTCCCGTTTCCTCGCTCCGAAAGATCTCATCATGCAGCACTCCGCATCATGTCTTCTATTCATTAGCACGTGCAACGTTCGCAGACAGCTCATGTTTAACCATCTTGAATTGTCGGTTTTTTTATGAATGTATTCTTGGTATTTTTCGAGACTCGTGGATGGCATATATCGCTGCATGAGGAAGAGAGGGAGGGATAGATACAAAAATTAAGGATAGACTCTGGCGTGCACTTGGTCAAATAACGCAGTCTCTATAGGGCTCCGCGTTTATTGGCGCTTCTAATTCGGGGGCGGAAGTGGTCGAAAGACACAACGGCAAAAACAGACCTCACGGATTAAAATAGTCCGTTAGAGCGGCTGGCTTAAGCCGCTTTACATTGATAATTAACACAACTCCTGGGACCACTTCGATCCGTAAAATCTGCCCTCCACTGTCCATTTTCTAGAATATTCTTGTCGCTGAAAAATTACTATATTATGATTATGTTTAAATTGTATCTTATGAAAAATATGCATGAAAGAATTCATATATCGCCGGGCAGTTGTATATTCAAATTTGAGATTTTATTATTTTTGCTCAAAATTTATCTTGTTTATAATATTATATATATATTTATTTTAATACGCCTTTCATCGCGAGCTGCAAATATATTACGGGACCAGACGCAGCTATTAATTAAAATTTGTATTATTAACTCTAGCGTTAATGAATACACATTAAACCGGTTTTTAGTACATTATAATATCCGGCTAGTATGCTATCTATCTGCGCGCCTTTCCAGCGGCGACGTACTCGACGTATATCTACAAGATAAAGAACCCTTTGACCTTCTACATCTTGATTCTATAATTAAAAATTATTTTTTCTTTTTACATTCTTTCTAGTAAGATCCAAGGCAACGCCTTCTGCACACAACCGGATTTTTCTAAAAATTTTTAAAAGAAACTCAGAAACTTTTAAAAGTTTCTAGAAGGAAATTGTGTGTAATAAAAAGCGAAGCAATTTTAAATTTTTTCAAGGATTATAAAAATTTGTTTTACAAAATCTAAAATTTAATGTTGCATTACACAATAAAATACGTGTGTTATCAAATCCAGAATTATTAAAAATTCGATATTTTTATTTTTTCAATGCGCTTTTGTTTAAAAAAACAATTAATGTCTAAGTATTATTAGTAAAACAAAAATTATCTTATTGTTGGATTAAAGCATTCTGTTGTAGAATAACGAACTAAATTTTCGTATATATTCGAATAACACGCCGTATGACATCAAAATTGTACACTTTTTGATAACAATTTATTAAGTTTTATGATTCTTTCCGATAAACTTTGCCGTATCACTTTCATTCGAAACACGACACGGTTCTTCCTGATAAGTCGTTATACTATCATTATATCTCGAATCACCTCCTATGTAGTTTTCGTAGCCAGCTCTCTATAACGACGTTATTTAAAGCTCTTCTCTGGGTTTTCGATGTGGACAACAAGGCTAAAAATATATGATACTTGTGCAAGAAATCATTTATTATTGGAAAAATATGAAAAAGACATTAGCAATAACTAATCAAGTGAACAATAAAGATGATATTATTGCTATAAGATTAATGCGATTGTATCTTAATCTAATGTTGTCTTATTTAATATTAAATATCTTATCTGACTTCAATAAGTGGCACAACCTAAGGTTTAATATTTATCAGTGAGATTAATTGAGAAAGAGAGACAAAGTCTCAAATATGTTAAGATTTTAATTGTGTAAACAAGTTAAAAATGTAATTAATACATAGTTTAGAAAACTTACATCATAATACGAAAAATATATCAAAATTATTACAGTAATGCTTATAGTTCCATTCTTATTACGAATTCTTATATCAAAAAGTATTTTATAGAGAGAGATAACAGTAACTCATGTAATAACTATTATCGGAGAGAGAGAGAATCAGAACGACTGAGTCTATAATTAGATCTTTCATAGTGATTACTATAAATAAACGAATAAGTTAATTGCAGACATATGTTTGTTAAAAGAATTCTTTTTACGTTCATCATACACACATACTCGTTTGAAGCTTTCCAGTTCCAATTAACGAATTTAAAACTCGCGTATCATTCATGGTCTCATTGGTGAACGTAAACACTTAAACGATCTGAGATATGGCCATGTTCGATCCGGAAGTGGGCCAACTTCCGATGCCAGAAAGAGCCAGACACGCGTCCAATTATCTCTGCTCGCACTGTAGAGAGAAAGGGAAAGTCAATCGGGTGAAAGTCACTCGCCAAGATAGTTTTGCCTCCGTTCATCCGATAGTTGCTTACATAGCGAAAGTGTGTAGCTTTAAAGGTTTATCATACGGCTTTTTTTCCATTCTTTTATCGCATCTGGAATATTTTATCGATTTTATCACAAAATTTTCTATATACTATAATTTATATATATTTTTTTCTTGTAATCTTTAAAAAGTTGAAAATTAACTTGATTATAATAACTCTCGCACGATGCTTTGCCTGACCGTCAACTGCACAGCGGATACTGGGTTTATTCGAATCCATAATAAAATGAATTCTTCAATAAGAAATCTATGTACAAGATGTTACTACATTTTTATTTAAAAAGAAAAGAGAGAAAATATAAGCAAAATATAAATATAAATAATACTTATTTTTTTATAATAAAAAGAGCACACTTAAAGTATTTCTTTTATCTATTGCACTAAAATATGCATTAAAAGTCTTTATGGATCCAAACTTAATATTCGTCAGACAAAGATTAATTGATTATCTAATCGCAACCTATTTAATAATAAAATTATTCTGATGTAGATTGCCCCGTTTGCCTTTTATATTTCTCGATATATTTACGCGTCACCCTACTTTTGTCAATTTCAGACGATAACATCGGCATGTATAATATATCCTGGTGCTCCTATCATCGAATGCACCCGCGTGCGACATTCAGTCGGTTAAACTGGCGGCTGTTTTCACAGACACACTCTGTATTCCGGAATAATAACGATAGCGTTATTTGCATTATTGGTTCAGAGAAATTTACAGGAATCGACGCGCTTCGTTTATTGAAACGAACACTCAAAAAAATGTCTTGCTGATATAGGTAGATTTCTAGGTGTCACAGCAAAAATTTATCGCTATTTTTTGTATCTGTTAGAATATTGTCTGTTACATATAGAATTTATAGCAGCAATATTCTAATAATATCTTCTAGAAAATTTAGGTCCCATTGCCAAATGTTAATCACTGCATTGGATAAATATGAGTTTCGATACTACAGCTAGAACGATCTTTGTGAGAAATATAACTGCCAATTATAACTGCAGCATCGAAAAATTGAGAGAAATTGTTTAAAAGAGCTAGATAGATTGGGCGCGTTATACAAATATGTTAGACGTGAGGATTATATATTCATTTGTTTCTTGCCGCTAATTTTTTCTGTGTACCACAGCCAAACTTTATAACAAGTATGATTGGCCTTAACATGGATAGGCGCCACAGAAAAACATTCTTTCTAAATTTCACAAACAGTTCAGATATAAATTCTGTCTCTGTCACTTAGATTGATTAAATGCGAAACATATGCGATATCACAGTATTTGCTAATCATTTATGTACCTCAGTTAATTTTGCGCACCCAGAAAATTTTTGCTGTAGTTGCAGTACCACTTTTTTGAGTGAAGCGAGTAGTGGAGCTTTGTGAAAAAAATACGCGTCCGCCATTGTAACATTGACCTAAACTTGCAACGCTAATTGCGCTGTTCTATCTAATGACTCGTGTGGTGAAAAGGAGGCCTCCATTAACATAAATTGTTTCTCAGACCTTTACGATTTTATTGCGTATGCTGTCTGCAATAACGGGACGAGCGCGAGCTGCGCACTGTGCACGATAGAAGATATATTTTATCCGCGTTCATGCCTACGCACATATATTACCCCGTCATCTTCCATACTGCCACTATTACGCTATTGTAATAGCGTAATAGCATAGTCTATACCAAGTGTATTAGATTCCGCTACACTTTGCAACCGATTAAAAATTTTACGGACGAACGCGGCGCGACGATTTATTCCAATCATATATTTTAAGCTATTATTTCTTTGTCATTTGTTCGCATCCCGTAGAGATTTCGATTATATTTCCAATGGCTGTAATAGCGTTAAATCATACGACTTTTTGCTGAAAAGTATACGCTCTGTGGCTAATATTATGTGGTTTGGTCACGCACGATGAATTAGGATTAAGTAATATCCATTATACTTCAATGTTTACCGCTCTGATTTTTATTAAAAATGCTATTATTAACACTTTAATTCAGTCTTTTTTATATAATTTTTTTAACGTTTTGTAGTTTAAGCAACAGTGCACATCTCGTCTCTTTTACATTACAATATAAGAAAACTATGATTGATTATCAGTATCGAGTACTTGTTATTATTATTTTTTACTTTCGAGTTCAATCTGTTTACGATCAGTAAGTCGATAATTCATAATCTAGAGCTAGATATTTTTCTATCGATATGACGAACTCGCAAGTAACAATATGCGATTTCTGATATTGGATTGAATATACCATTTTGAGCGCCATGCATTTTGTGCGCGAGGCACAGGAAGGGTAAACTCCGTTATGGTGGCGGCTGGGAAATGTTACGGTCTGTGGTACATGGCCAGGAATACACCCCCGTGGCCTTGCTTGATACCTACTCGTACGTTTCTGCGTATACACGACGAAGAAAGGCCTCAGAGACGAGCCGAGGGGCCTTGTTCTTGCGCGACACGCAAGTCGAGAGGGCCGGTTGCTATATCGCGTCGATTATACTCTTCTCTTTGGTCCGCCTCTTCTCTTCTTCCGGAAATTTTACATTACTCCGGTAATCCCTGCATTCCGTCCGGCGAATCCGCAAATTTCTTTTTATTTTATCAATATTTATACTGTTCATTTAACGAAATGAGATGATAGAATTGCATAATTTTTGTATGCTATGAAAATGATTATTTCTAAAGAAATAATGATATTTATTAGAAATAATCATATTTTTCTGACTACAATAATAAAATGGACAAAATTTCTTGTCCATAGTATTCGATATTTTGAATATTTTTGAATAACATTTTTACTTTTATCTGATGTGCAATATTGAATTACAACATGTTCTCCTTCATTGACTTCAACAAGAAATTAGAAATCCGTATTCGCGTTTTTTTTACAGTGAACTATCGCATCGACTTTTGAAGCAAACAATGACCGAAAAATTATTCTCGGCATCGATTATCGTACGGACGATAAGATTGCCACAGAGCACCTTTTTTTTTAACGAATCACGAGAGGAATCGTCGGCGCATGCTTTCGCCGTTTAAAAAGTCAAATACGCACGTCGAATTCGGAGCGGGAAAAAAATCGGCAGGTTTATACAAAGTTATGCGCTCAAATATAGGTTAACTTGATGTTACATATGTATGATAGAATACAAAATATCGTCTGACATAATACATAAACAATATCCATGCGATAAGTCTATCGATGACATATGCGCGCACGCAAGTCTGGAAAAAAAATAATGATTCGTTAATTATAGCGCGATGATTCATTACGTTTGCTTAGTATATTATAATATCGCAGATAAAAAATATTTTCTTAAATGTAAAATATTGAAAAATTTTAAACATTGTTTATTAAAACATCATATATTAAAAAGAATTTAATAATTTTATTATTAAATAAAATACGATTGTCATTGTTGGATTAGACTATTTGATCCAAGTTTATTATTAAAAATAACAAAACCTTTGGTTTTAGCTAATTGAAATTTGATGTAAAATTGATTTATTAAAGAATTGATCAAATTTCTATTATATGAATTGATTCTTCGTGAAATGAGTTTTATTTCTATTTGTACCACCTGATAAAGATCTATTCTGCTTTTAAAAGGCAAAATATGTATTTTCTGATTTTTACGTTTAGGAAGAATGTAATTAAAAATAATCCGTGATTTGATAAATGACTGGAATTATATTTGCTTCCTCTTCCAGTTCTTCAATCCTTACGTAAACGTCTGGCGAAGATGGTCGAAGACCGTGCACAATGTCTAATTTTACTATCTTCGTGAAATCGATTCAGTCAGGCAATATCCTCCCATAACTGTCGCTTGCATCCGCGATTTGTCACGTGCAATTCGATTACAATAATAAGCGATCCTTTATGACCAGCTCGCCTCCGCGATCCGCGGCAAGAAATCCTCCTATTTTAATCCTTACATGCGCGTTGCGAGAGCACTTCCGCGGAGAGAACTCACCAAGACGCCCGGGAAAAACCGGATGATTACCGGAAATCGCCCGGCTAATTAATGTCCGCCGTTCGTAAATTACAATGTTATGTAAGATACGCTTGCATCAGTACCGTCGTATAGCACGTGTAAAAGCATTGCAAATTGCGAGCATAGTATAAAAATGCACAAAAAATATCAAAGTGGAAAGAATTAAAAGTTGAGAAAATGTTTGGTTGACCATAATGTCATTGATTATTTCTAATAAAAATTAAAATCTTACATTATAGCAATTAAATCCAGAGATCATCAGTATATGTTTCTAATATTTTTTAAATTGTAAAAGAAAATTGATAAAAAAGATTGAAAAACGTCCATAGATGACGTATTTTAGTGCAGCATGTGTGTAACACCCTTAATCCGTTGCGGAGCAAAAGTTTAATCTTTGCGACGATTATCTCTTTGTATTCGTCGTTTATCTCGCTTGCTATCTCCTTACAATTTCATGCTTCTGTAATGAGATCTTTATCGCGAAATAATTGCGCAAGCTCGAAACGGGATAACAATCTTTTTCAGCCGTTTGCCTAGTAGCAATTTTCGTACCAAATAAATCGCCGGTTAGTTTTGCGAGGGCGTAATGATCGAGAGAGAAATACCGGGTTGCCGGAAAATTAATATGATTATTAGAGGAGGATGAAGCGATAATTCGCCGGTGTAGAATAACTATCTTTGCGTTCGCGCGGTAATTTAATTTCTTCGAAAACGGTTTTTATCGTGCGATGCTCTTTAACGCAATCTTTAGAAAATGTAGTGATTGGAATGGTGGTTTACTAAGGTCGGATAATTTTTATACAGGGCATAGGTTTGCAAACTCGAGCCATTTTTTTTTTTTTATAAGAGATTGACTCTTTCAATTTTTGACCATTGTGATCTCTTTTGACTATGTTTTAAATTCTTTGGAACACAGTTTCCGTTCATTCTTGAAGTGTGTATTTTTATTACTTTTCGGAATATGCTATATTTATGGTCGGTTCAGAGAACGAATCGATAGAAAAGTCAATTTTTTATTTATTGTTACAGAGATATATTTTCAGAGAAAAAAATCTAGTTTTTAATTGGAAAAATAAAATATTGTCATAAATATTCTATAAGTTAACCGGCATGTCCAACATGATACTTCATAAGGAACTTTTTTGCGCAAACCATATGTGAAAACAGGCCTGCGCACCCCCGTAGACATCGTGAACCATCCAACGGTCGTACAGAATACGTTGAGGTCGTGGGAAAGATGTCTACGATACGGAATACTTTAGACCAGTCTGTTTTGTGGTGTAAGAGTTTCGTAACTAATTTTATTTGATCGAAAAATCGTATTGCGAACAAACGTGCGATTGCGTGACTAATTTTCATTCAGATTAAGAATATATATGGTCGCGATAAGAGTTGTGATCGAATGAGAAGGATGCTAAAGATACAAGCGGCCAATAATTGTTCAGTCGACGGGCGTACATGTGTGTCGCATCCCTAAGATGTTTAAGACGTTTGCAAGGGCGTAGACGCATTTTGAAGTAGATTCCTTTGCGACAAAATCCGTGATTGAAATAAATGTTTATACAAAAATTAATTTGCTTTTTCGACAGCAGGCTATAGTATGAGGTACTTTAGGTACAACAATTATAAATAATCTAAATAAAAAATTTATATACACTATTAGTAGGCAACTTATATATACACACATATATATATATGTGTGTGTGTGTGCATGTGTGCTTGCGTGCGTGTGTATATGTGAGTTTTTCAAATATTCCTACATACAATATTTTAAAAATATATTCTATTTTTTATAAATATGATAAAATACTGTATTTTGTGTAATTAAATGAACAAGAGAGAGAAAGAAAGAGAGAGAGAGAAAAAGATATTATAATTTCAAGGATATAAAGAACCGCATTTATTACTATTATTATCACGATTTTTCAGCAAGCAATTTATTTATTCACTGATCAGTAATATTATTAAATGAATAATGTCATCATTTTTTATCATAGTAATATTGATTATATATTTGTGTATGTGTGAATATTTTATCTCTTATGATATTATATATTATTTGAAAGATATTTCCATTATATAATATTATATAATTTCGAAACGATACTTTAGCCACCGCTTGCGAGATTTAACCGCTTATATAAGGGAAAAGATAGGAATCCCTCCTCCATTTGATTTTATATACGCGGACCGCCATCAATCGCGCGTTGCCATAGAAATATCTCGGTCCTTTAGTAATGACCACGCCATTGGTTGGATACGAGGGGTTAGCGAAGACTGCAGCACCTGCGGCTTTCATCCCTACATATACTGTAGGTGGATGGGGTGAATATCGTGATAAAAAAGGTGATCTTGAGCGAGGCGGAGAGATCGTTTCAAATGTCGAATATAATTCTACAGCCGATCAAATTTCTCAGTTGAATCAATTGATAGTTGTGCAACATAAACAGAATTGAATATTTGTAGATTGAATAGAGTGATAAAAAATATGTTAATTTATTTTTTTACATTAATAAATTTATCTCTTAAGCAATAATAACTCATAAATTTACGCACATATTTAAATTTACAAATATCTTTATATTTTATTTTTGTAATAATCTAAATATTTTAATTAATCAATATTAATAAAACAATTATTGTATTTATGCCCAAAGTTGCTTTTTTATGCTTATCACTTTTAGTATAAAATCATATTATTTAATTGTGTTATTGCAATAATTCATTTTTTCAAATATTAATCTTAATTTTGTAGGGGATAGTAGACAGAGTTTTAGGAACAGACATTTTTTCTATTTCTTCTTTTTCGTCATACATATTTGTCATAATTTATCGCTTCGCGTAACGTATGCGGGGGTGGTGTATAATCGAGAAAGACGGTAAGGGAAATAAGAAAAGGGATGCGACGAAATATGCGTGTGGAGAACCTTCATGGTTTTCGGACCCTCTTAAAATGGAGGGTCCGCCGGTGGGATTCGTTCCCCTCACACACCAATCCCATCTAAAGATGCTCGCATGTCTCGTCGGTGACGCGCATAACATTCTCCCATCCCTTTTTCTCGTTTCTATGAGACACCTGTGTGCTCGACCGCGTCTCGTCTATATATTTATTTATCCAGCCGATAGAATTTCTCTCTTTCTCTTTTCCCTTCTCTCTCTTTCTCGATTGCGGTCGACCTGCATTATGAAATTTATGAATGCCTCGATCAACGGCGTGCCCCGCATGGCGATCCCGAGGGATGAAAATGCCATCGTGCCGCGATGTTTCAACTACAGATATACGAGCTGTCAAATTTGATTTAATACCTACGACTAATACGGAGTATAATTATTATTGTTGAAAATATTGTTGTGAAGAAATTATCTGTGAAACTATTTTTGACGTATGTAATATGAAAACAAGCACAATAAGAAAAAAATAAGTTATCAAGATTTTCCGTTCACTCGAGTGCGCGTAAGAGCGAGAAAATCAGCGAGTAATTCTTCTGGTCGGTCTAACATAAAGTTTGCTTGTTTGTCTCCACTTTTATGTAATCGATTGCAATTTGTGTGATTTGCGTCAGCGAACTTGCGAACGTCTCGTTAATTTGATTATTTACGCATCCGTTAACGGTCAATGACGGATCAGCAGCGTGGGATAATATCGCGTGATCGAATAAGGAATATTAAGGAAAAATATTATCGTACTTGTACGATAAAACAAATAAAAATAAAAGCGCCGATAAGCTATGTTTCATACTGATTCTAGCCTACCGGCGATCGCACAATACTCGGAATGCCATCAGTCACGTTCACCATATTTTTTTTCACATGTATATGATACATATTTTGTAAACACAAAAAACCAACAATTTGACCTCCATACACATCCATAAGACATCGATATCACGAAGTTTATTACTGATTTCGATTTATAAATATAAATATTTGGAGTATTTTCCATGTAAATATTTTGATAGCTTAGTTATCAAGTTTCAATTTTAAGAAAACGATGTAAAATTGGAGATACTAATATTTCTGATATGTTATAAATATTTCTTGGAGATCTTCTAGAGATTTTTCTTCTAGAGAATATTACCGCAGCATTATAAAGCAATACTTTTTTGTTCAGCGATCCTTTCTTCCGCTAGCATAGTTGCGCATCGTGCAGGATAACGGCTTGAACTCGAGAAGCCTCCGAGATTTACTTTACAATTTCCAAATTGTGTCCTTCCCACGAGAAGATTACAGGGACGGAAATCAGACAAGGAACCGGTCCGCTTCTCGGACTGTTCGATGCACCGTGTCGCTTATCCGTGTTACAATCCTACACACAGTTAGACACATATCCCCTCTTCGTTCTTCTCTCTTTCAGATTTATTTAATCCTATTGTATGACTTATCACGAATAAAAATCGCGTGACAATATGAATAGCATAGAGATATGCAAGTATCTAATAAAATGTTAGAAAGATGAAATGTTAAATTTTAAATATTTTTTATATATTTTTTAATAAAATATTATTGCTTATTTTATTTAAACATTTAACTAATTAATTTACATTTTTGGATTAATTTATATTTATAATGCTAATTGTCTTTCAATATTTTTTCGATGTTTATTTCTTTTCTATGAATTTTTATCGAGGGATAAGAGCTCAAGATATTATATGTGTCTCTCTCCTCTCTTTACTTCCACAATTAAAAAATTTATCCTTCTTCTTTCCGGTCTTTCTCTCTCTCTTCTCGTGAAATCATTGCGCCTCTCTTGAAAGAGTCTCGAAGAAGTACTTTCTCCACTTCGAATTCCTGCTCGCAATCGCGCGAGTGCGAGCGTAAATGAAAGTCGGAAGCGAATCGTAGGAGTTTCTAATTTCGGCATGACCTTCGAGAAGTGGGTTAAATCATAACAAAACAGAATCTCCTTAGACCGTCTCGCTTCCGGCTTGCCGGATACTACGATGACGTATGCAGATAGAAAAAAGCCGCAATGTTCTGGCTAGCACGCGGGACATCGCGTGATTTATAATCCGATGACTTTCGACATTCGACATCCGAGAGAAATGACTGTCTTTATAATTCATCATTATCGTTATCCTAACTTATTTAAAGACTACTTATTATGCATTATAATAATACGGAAATTATTTACATGATTTTTCGTTGTAGGCTTGAAATCGTGTTATTATTCTATAATTTTCTAATATATATAATATAACAAAGTTTTATATAAAATAATATTTTATTGCACATGTGTGTATGTGTATTAAATAAGAAAATATAACTTTTGTATGAAATGTGTAATACAAGAAATAAAAAATTCCCGAGTTTAGACTAATAATATAGTACATACGAAAAAACAGGTAATAATATCAAAATATCGAAAAAGAAATTAAATTTTTTATAAATTTATTTCTCTATGTGATTTTTCATACAAAACATTTCAATACTATTGTTATATTGATACGCAAATATATTTTTTACAAAGCTGCGTTGCGTGCTTTTAGTCTAGTAAATAATTTTATCTCGACTCGAATTAATGAAGTCGAGTGTCTTCTAGTCTCCGTTCGACACGCAGTGGGTTCTAAGTTTCTATTATTATACGAGAGAGAGAATCTTTCTCTTTCTCTCTCCCCGACAGCAGCTTACGGGACGTATTTGTCGCGTTCGCGACCGCGAAATGACTCGCTCGTTCGCGATTCCGCTTAATTAGCGTCGCCCTGCCAGACGTATCCTCTTCGGCGACGAGATACGACCACGAGGAGAACCGGTCGAGTATTCTGAAGCCGGTATCACCGTCGATACCGGGCGGCCGGAGGTGTTTACGGTCCTCTTAAGCCGCCTGACACTCCTAACTTTTCTCCCTCTGCGTCTCTCTTTCTCTCTATCTTTTTCTTGTTCTCCGGAGAGTCCGTGGTCCAACGACGGCCATATTGAAGGTCTGACCTTGAAGGGATAAAAAATCTCCCCCGAGATGCCTCAAGGCTCGAGGCACTTTCCCCTCCTCGCTTCGATCGTTCAGTCCCTCTCGCTCGAACCAGGCTTCCCTCCACTTCTTCAATCAGTCATTTCCTCCTCTCACTCCTTATCGCTTTTATTCTCTCTCTTTCTTCCTCTCTCTCTCTCTCTCTCTATCTCTCTCTCTCTCTCGTCTTCGGGATCTCGCTCATTTCTCTCCCCGATTCCCTTCATCACTCCGCAGGATCTTCAGTCTTCGTTGAAGTGTATGTTTCCATTTCTCTCACTCCGCGCTCCGATCTCGCCAGCAGTACGTCTCCCTCGATCTTACGGATCATTCGTGTCTCTCGTAATCTCATCTTATGGACGTCTCTGCGTCTCTCTCAGACTCTCGTGCCGCGTCCTTTTCGTGCGGGCCTATATCTCTCCAGCTCAGATCTTGTGGAAGGTTTCCGTCCTGTTCGTTCTGGCATTATGAGTAGTTAGTCTCTGTCTCGGCTACTCTCCGTTTTCTCATGCTCAGTCCTTCTCTTTTTCTCTCATGTCCGCGATATCGGGCCAGACACAGGCGGGACTTGGTTACATATACGCAAAGGGCCCGGTGTAGGTAGGGTTATATCAATTTCTCCGCAATAACAGAACGATAGCAGCAGTACAGCTGCTTTCAAAAATTATATCTCCTAGTCGGTTTCAGGGATATGGATTTTTTTGTAGTTTGGTTTATTATACGTGACATATATAAATTTTTAGAACAAATAAATTGATTAAGAGGAATTAAATGAAATTTTTTTATCTTTTTAGTATTCGATATTTAATATTTAGAAAATTGTATCGATATAGCTTAACACTATAAACACTATAACATAGCTAAACTAATTAATTTGTTTATGCCTGAATGAAGGGGATTCATAACAACGAAAGATTCTTATCGTCATTTTTCTTTTTGATAATTTAATAATTCCGTAAATTTGTATATCGTCAATAAAATCTATTTAAAGTGAAGTATGATATGATATACGTTGCTTGAGATTTCATCGTAGATACCACGACCATCGTCATGTAAATCACGTAAACGCATCAGTGAGACGTTTATCGCATACTTTCCTTTTTATTAACCCAGGTTAGTAATTTAAGAATTTGTTGTAGATTTGGATCACACGAAATGTCTTGTTACTCTCGATCGTGAGTGAAAGATTGGTGCATGCATGTACATCTTCCTTTCTTTGTACTCTGCAATACTAATCAACGTCTTAGGCGTGATAATTAGCTCTAGCACGTCGAAGGTTTAAAAACCTTTGCAAAAAAAAATTTAACTAAAAGAAAGTAAGAGCAAATGTGTTTATACAGAGCATTACATACATAGACTACACACACTGGCTTACATTTTTTAAATTATAACTTTTATTTTACATAGATGGAATTATATTAAAATTATTTCACGATGCTTCGTCAAAATCCTTTGTCAAATTCTTTTGCAAAATTTTTACAAAATTATTACGCTAATTCTCTGTCAATGTTAATATTTTTAATAGTCCATAGTATTCTATAATCAATCTAAGAAAACTTCAAGAATGTGGATTCACAAAGACTTTCGTGACATAAATACCGCAATGTGATGTAAGAACGTGACTGCAACTTTGCAATTGAGGTAATTTCGCAAAGATACGAACAAGTTTTCGAAGTCCACTGTAAAATCTTCCATTCATATCGCGTGTTTTTGTCGTCGATTGATTTGCATGACGAAGCTTTTGCCCATGCTTATCGATCGCAATCGATCACGCAATTGTACGTGTATGGACAAATGCTTGTATAATCTGACTTTTTACATGAAGAAGCACATATACCGAAAGATCGATGGTTCCATTCATCGCAATGAATTAAAACATAATTCTTAAGATAAAAGAAAAGAAAACAAATTTAAACGAAAGTCTTGGTTGGTATTTATTGGACGATACAAGAAATTTGTTTTAATAATCGTGAATGGATGTATATAATAATAAAAAGCGAAAAAAAAAATATATAACTTCATAATAATTATAAACGAAAAATATTTTAACAAATGAAAGTTTTTTGTGATTTTGGTTATATTTTTCACGTGCGCGAGAAACTAACAATTTTAACTGGGTCATTATTTGCTTATCTCTTCGGCATTATATGCCGACGACTTTGAGATACCGAACGGAACGATGTCCAGTTTCTTCGGCACGCCATGTTCGATGGCACTTATAATACGCAAGAGGCGGCTCGTTGTGTGATGCTCCAACCAGGGAAATCCATTATCGTACGCGACACTCTGCGAATGTGCATATAGAATGCCACATTGTAGAACACAGAGAGAGAGACAAGGAGGATATGAATAAATTTTATGTCCTCTCTTTCGTCGGATTTCTTTGTACAATAACAGCGCTACCTATACAAAAACGTCATTCATCATCCAAGTTAATATATTGTAATCAATACGTAGTTATATAATATTGAAAAAATTGCATGAATAAATGGTTGATACTAGAAAAATAAAAATAAATAATTAATCGATAACTATTTAAATAACAGGTTGCGATCTTGTAATTTTTTTATAAAGAGTTGATTTTCAATATATATTCAAATTATTTAACTTCAGGAATTTTTTGATAATACAACCAAAATTACGAAAACATTTAACGATAACATTAACATCAATCTTTTAAAAGAACTCGAATCTATTTTTTTATTGGATATATATTTAATATTAGATATATTTGATATTAGATATATTTTGCAATACGGTATAATGTTTTTTGATTGAATTTATATTTCGGTTTACATTTTAGTAGACGCAATAACACTAGTGCTATAGAATCTTTAAATATTCACGGATTGAACTACACTTTAGAGTGGCCCCCAAATAACAATGAAGCAAGACGTTGTTTGTATGCTTGATTTAAATGTCATATTTCGACGATAATTGATACTATCTTTAGACATACATCATATCGTCATATCATTGCGAGAAGTCAACTTTTATATGGCAGACTTGTCTATCTTTCATCGCGTTAAGCATATAGAGAACTTAATATTTTATTTTTGGAAGAACCGGCTTTAATATAATATAATTTAAGAACTATGTATGTGTGTGTGAAATGAAGCAGTTAAATCTAAAAAATCCAAAAACGTAATATAAATACGAAATGAAGAGAGGTAGAAATAGATACAACCTCAAAAATTATTTTTGAAGAGTTTAATCTCTCTTTCATATTAAATCTTCTCTATTTATACATGATAAATATAAATATATTAAAAAAGCGAAATATGACGATAAAATCTATATGATTTTCACCCTGAAATTCTATGAGACAAGAGCTTCCCTTCCATTATAAAAATTCTTTTACATACTAGCAAAGACAAGGAGTTAATTTAGAGCGTTATAAAGTTTTGACAAATTCTGGGCTAGTCTCTCTCACTCTTTCTCTTGACAGAGGAGTCTCCACTTAAGTTAATCTAATCTCGGTAGGAGTCGTTGTGAAGGCCTAAGTAACGAAAGTGCCTCGACGAGTAGACATCATATTTTCGTAAATCCTGAGATTAGAATCGCGCCAGGGTATTGGTATACCGAGACGAAAAACTAGATTCTCTACAGGGTTTTGACGCAGGTTATGGATGCTTTTCGGTCCGCGTTCATGCGGACCAAAAACCAGGCTCTGCCGGCCCTGAACCTGTGGGAGATTCATTTTTCAAGAGATCTTAAGGACCTGTTGGTCCTCTCTCCATCCTCCTTTACCTCATTCTTTCGTAACTACCCTGCTCCCTTCAACGATCTTGCCTCATTTTTCTTCTCGTCTTTCTCGCTTGGATTTCTCCTCTCTTTCTCTTTCAGGGCTGTACCAGACGCATTTACTTTCCTTTGTCTGTTACAGCGTGTGAGTAATTGTAATGAATATAATCTAATAAAATTTAATTAATTTATTTTATTCCTTTCATGAAAAATTTTCAGCAGAACACATAAAGTAAAATGATACTTTTGTAGTGAATTGTACTATTCAGCATTTCTTTAACTTCTAGCAGGAACTGTACTATGCTCTGTTGTTTACATTTTAACCGATGGCGATGTTGCCAAGTCTATGGACCTGTTGCCGGTTCCACACATATCGAAGATCCTTTATTAATTAACTCTTTAATAACGCGTGCACCCAAATTAATTCATATCTCGCGTTGTTGCTCGGGTAATCAATGATCGTTTGTGAAAATTAAACGTCGGATTTGTAAATCTTATCATATATAAGCGTATCTCACGCGAATCTATCGGGTGATCCATGTGGCATCGTTTTTACGCACGTAATATATACTTGATCAATGTACGCTTTCATTTATCGCATGCTTCACAGATGGCTTAATAATAATAATTTCTGATATCTTATCTCTACACATTTATAAAATTAATTAAAATACTGTCGTATATCTTTTGAAATTATTTTAAGGTTGTTTGAATAAGAGAATGTTCTTTGTTCATTGGAAAAAAATTTACTTCAAGTTATCAAATATTTTAATTTAAAATTAAGATATCGGAAATGCGTTTTATTCTATTTTTTCAACTTATTATTTCTCCATTTTGGATTCTACATAAACATAATTATTCAAAATATATTAATCGTATTCGCAAAAGAGTAATTGAGACATAATAATTAAAATTTGATTCTATTTTTGCGTAATCATGTTTTTTTCATTATTTAATCTATCTATAATTACTATCACAGACAGGTTTCGTGAAATCAGTGTGTTAACAATAATCAAATATTCACTGAAAAATTGTTCGGACAAATCTTTGATCGGACAAAGTTTTATTTACAAAGTTTTTCTATCTTTTACGGTAAACACTTAAGTGATAAAAGAACTTTTCTGATAATTTTCTGAAATTCCGTGTGCTACGGTAGATAGCGCATATCTTCCGTCGAATTTTATATTTGTATGAGAAAGGAAGAAGAGTTACACAAGGTCCAGAGAATGAGGCACGATAAATCTGTTGAAATTTGTTAAGAATGTTATTTGTTTCACTACAGTAAATCACTATCTTGTCGACATTGTTTATTTTGAGATAGCATATTTTTGAGGTAAAATCACGTTTCTATTATCGTGTAAACCTGTTTTTTGTATATTAAAATAGTTTGGAAAATTAAAATAATCAATAAATACATACATTTGTTTCGATCAACATTTATAAACATATGTCACAGCATTTGTTTTTGCTATAAGCTACTGCTTATCCGGCGATATGTCGTGCTACTAATATAAATTGATATAAGATAAATCTTTGATTCGTTCTGTTCAAAGCTAAATGACTCGTAGTGTTATAAAATTAATGAAACGTATAACTAGATATGCGAGTAATGAAAATATTAAAACACATAAATATTATATAAATATAAGGAATGAACTATAGAATTTTATTTTCTCTTTAAAAACTATTTCAGTGTAACATATTATCATAAAAACATAATGGAAACATATGAAATTTTAATTATTTTAATGTTTTTCAAGAACTGGTAGATGCTTATTCATTTTATTATTCTGATAATGAATCTCATTGGAATAAATAATATTGCAACTGAGCGTAAATACGTATAACAGTCATTGATTATTCTTAGTATGTGTGACGTGACGCAAACGAAAAGAAAACGTTTGGTTATTGCGACAGGAGATTTGCATCTTCGCGAATCTCTCTCTATCGGTCTCTCTTTTACGATGCGACTTCGTCGACCTCTTCACATTGTGGAAACGTTTTCACGTCCAAAAATATCTTCGATCCGCAAACACTTTCCAACATGCAAAGATATTTTAATGCATGAAGCAACAAAGCACAGAGAGTGCGCGGGAAACATTGCCACAAACTTTTTTTCCTACCAAAATGCAATATTCAAAAAAATTATCGTAGAACTCAGAGAATATCTTTAATTTACACGATTATCATCGTTTTACGTTATAAACTTTTATCCATGTTCGTATTGTTGTACAATTCAGAAAATATTAATAGCAAATTGATGTTAAAATTTGATCATAAGAAATAGAATATTCCTTTAGTACTTACTTTACTTATGTCTGCTAATTACAAGAAAAATTTCTCCGTTAAGATCTTGAGAGATTCATTCGTTTTTAAGTCATTATTTCAATAAAACTTTGTGTTATTCTTAAAATCAATCTTAAGCCATTTTTCTGCAATATCTCAATTAAATCTCTCGAAATATTTTCTCTTTCATTTTGAATTTCTCAACCGGATCTCATACCTGATATGTATTTCAATGTTAATGAAGCGTTATTTAATTCCACATTTCTCGTAGTACAATTGGTACTCTATAATTCCGAAGATTTCCTATTTGTGGGGGAACTCACGCGAGTAACGTCAAAGTCCAAGAAACTTGTACCGCAGTTTTCCAAGTACATATATCCGTAGCAAGACATATCTGGTGTGCAAGGGAGAGAGAGAAAGATAAAGATGGCCTGTATAAGCCGAGATCTCGTGTGTGTATGTGTGTGTGTATCTGCCTGTGCGCGCGAGCGCGTCCGTGCCCCCAAACGATAACACCTTATCGTATCCGGCTCCCCTTACGCGCACGTTGTCAGTTACTGAAACTTAATATGGTACGCTTCGTATGAATCGGACTGAGCGACTTCAACGTATCATCATGTTTTCGTGGAGTTTATTACCGTTTACGTGACACGTAAGATCATACTAAGGATAATATTAACAATAAGAGTTATCTCTATGATTAAAAGAAGTAAATTTTTTTACGATTTAAGAAGAATTTGTTTTGTAGTTTCTTATCACTCAATCCCTAGAATATTTGAGATTTTTGTTTTTTTTTTGTTACGGGTATTATTACATTTTCTATTCCAGTAGTAATCTCTTCTCGGGCAAAAGAAAAAGGAACAAATAATTTTTCATTTCTCCTTCATATTATAAATAAAATAAAATTTTCCAGAGTTTTACAAATTGCAGTAAATACCGTAACTTTCCGCATCGTTAAACCCAAAATTTCGGACTTTTTCCAAGTAAGATTATAGATAACAAAGGATTTTTTCCTTCGACATGTCTATCCCTTTTGAAACAATGGTATTTTTTCTTTTTATCTTCCTTTTTGTTATTCTTATTTTTTTTTATTTCCTTAAATTATTTTGCTTACTATTTGGAAGATTAATTAATTTCCATTTCTTTTCAAAGTTCTTTTCCAAATTACACAAAATTAATGAATAATTTATTAACTAATTACAAATTATTTTTAATAATTAGCGATAAATTGAAAATATTAAAAACGAAGTGTGAAAAAAACAGACAATTGTACAAACACTTGAAAGATAAATTCTATAACTTATCAGTTACGGATTAATTTAATTGTACGATGAATGGTCCATATATATATATATATATATATGTATGTTTTCTTTCTCTTGTATAATCTTTCCGCATGTATAGAAAAAATAAGAAGAATAATTGAAAAAATATTTAGAAGGATAATTATATATACACGTATACTTTAGACAATATTGCTCGCAATCGGATGATGAATTATTACAAATCACGGTCGGCTTTTTAACTCGCCGTCGTACGTCAGAGAGTTTGCCGGCAACACGGTTAGAGGGATGAGATAGGATCAGCGCATCTCAGAGCAGCGAAAGTACGAGGCAGAAGCCAACGTCTCTCGATCGACCACGCCCTCGATCGATGCACAATAGGGTGCGTAACAATAAAACCGGGGACTAGAAATAAAAATCACCGAGACCTATGTGCGTCGCGTCTCGTAACGCCTTGCGCCGTTTCCGTTCCCGCCTTCCCTCGCCTCGTCTCGTCACGCCGCGAAACTCATTAAAACCCGTCGAGATACCCCGCGTTTATGCAGGCATGTAACGACCAACGAGAGAACAACGTCGGCGCATGCATTTACGAGCGTCTTTATGCATTGACCGCCACACCGTACGGCGAAAAGTCGCGACCGTAATCGTATGAATCGCGTCTTAGAATCTTCTATTGTCATTATACTTCCGGCTTTATCACGCGCGCGTCAAATACCCCCCGAGAGACTGCGGTGGCGGGTTTCTTGCTTTTGAAAGATTTTTGAAATGCGACAGATCGAATTCGAGACTGATAAGCTTTAAGTTGTATATAGAAATAACACGCTAAGATATAAGATATATCTTCATCGTCTTCTCGCACATTTTAGAGCATAATTAATTAATTACTTACAGTTCACTTTAAACAACCTGTAATTTGACAGAGTTTAGTAATAAGTAACAATTTTTGTTTATAATAAAAATATATTTGAATAATTAGAACATGCATTATATATTTTTATTTATTTATTTATTTATAAATACACGATACAATAAATATAATTCCATTCTAAGTTTTGTAAATTAGGAATAATCTTTAAAATAAAATTTAAAGAAGAATATAAAATTTTGTTCAATAAATTTCCCAAAAATATACATACGACTGTATATTTTTATTTAATTATAATGTTATTATAGTCTTGTATGTAATTATATATATCTTAGAAGCGCGATATATAAAATTACATATTTTTTCATTTATGTAGACTTACAATTAGCAGATGAATGGTATCATCCTTGCTAGTCTGCGCAAGGCACGTGACGAGAGACACGTAACGAGAGGTAGCACGAAGTATATCACATACGATCTATCCTTCCTCCTATTTTTTCCCGCATAACAACGATACGCTACGGCTCGTGTCCTGTTCACCCATTTTCGAAGGACCTTAACCAACCATGACCGAAGCGGCTCTCGCGTGGGGCTTAGCTTAATGCCATAGTCTTCCACGCGCGGTGCGCGCCGTTTTCCTTATATACACGGTGTACCTTGATTACCGCGTCGCCGTACATGGTACTGTAATTTCGATGCGCGGATTGCTGGGAAATTACGCACTCCGAAAGAAGCCGATTTATTAGAAGAGCCTAATATGGTGCCGGTAGTATCCCAGTATGATTTATCGACGATCTGTTTATTTATTGCCATTTTTTTTTGTCATTTCTTTTTGGTTGTCGCTCCCTAGTCACTCCAATAAACATATATTGCAGCTCAGTGTATATATTACGATTTATCGTAAAATAATTTGAAAAATAAAAGGATTAATTTTGAAATTATATCATTCTCCAGCTAAACGTCAAAATTCTTAAAAAGATGTTACTTATGAAAAGCAATTTATTAAATATAGCATCGCACACATAATTGATTTTGAATATCGAAGCTTGATTCGTAGCATGATCGATTAGACGCTCACAGCTGATTTCGCGATTAAATATACGGATTTATGGATGTTGAACACCGAACGCCGGAAATCCTTGAGCGGCGTTGACGCGCACGTCGAGATGGCTGCATCAAATAAATGCATAACTACATCGTTACATGATGAAAACGATGTCCCCTACAGATTAATAGCTGACAGGACGACATGACTGACAAGCCGGCAAATTAAATCACGTAAATTATGACGATGGCCGATTGTAAAGCGTCTGTGCGCTCGTAATCGTGCACGCACGCGCTTGACCGTACGGAATTTTGCGATGGGCAGTTGTGGCATTTGTGAATATATTTCAAATACAGAGTATTAAAGATAATTATTTACATATAGTTTCCTTTAAATAAAATGCTATTTAAATATTTATTTACCGCGAGAATGGATAGAGAGAGACGAATATATAGGAAATACTTGTTTAAAATATAATAGTGAAATGCAAAGTTAAAATTATTAAAAATTGAAATTATATTATAGTTTAAAAAGAAATATCCGAAATTTCTAATGAGAAATATATATTCGAAATATTTATTTTTGATTTGTTAAGTAGCTAAGAATATTTCAAGTAGAATTTTAATTTACATACAAATAAATTATTTTATTTTACATTAATCATTTATAATGAAATAGGAAAAATAATAATCAAGTATAATTATTTAACTAAATATTTCTATTTTCTATTTGAAATACATTACTTTGTTCATCTTTAAATTACAGTATAATGCCTTACTTGCGACCTTGAAAATCGATGCATTATTCGAGATGAAAAATGACGAAGGCGGGCGCTGTTGAAGTTATGATAAATGAGAAACGTCGAGTTCGCACGCCGGATAATCTCTTTGATAAAAATAACAGCTGTATTATTTCGACTCGCAGGATTAATTTCAATCTTGTTATTTAACAAAAATAATAGCTATATTGTTTAAAAGACGCAAATTGTTTCTAGGTTCACACAAAATTCAATTCATTCAAAAAAAAGGATACGATATATCAGCATTCTGCAGAGTTTATTACTGTAATAACAGAATTTGGTTAACTTATTTTTATAAATTATTATTTTACTTAAATATTTTTTTTTAGAGAGAGAGGAGGCTATTTCTAAATATATATTGTATATATATGTATATGTGCTATCTTTTCATGTATGCTTTTACAGAATCATCGTCCCTCCTTTATCCAATAGCAAATATTACCGTTTCTTATCCGGCACAATCTTATCCTTGAATACTCTCTCTCTATAAATGCAAAGTAAAGTTTAATAGTACTTACACATGGACTCGGATTTATTTAACTTCTACTTTGTGGACATTATTCTTCTTTATGCTGTATACTCGTTGTTTCATAAATATTTTATTTTTAGACTTATTATCTCTTCCGTCTATGAATTTTTTAAAGTTTGATAAGATGCCACTTCGAGAGAGAAAGAGAGAGAGAGAGATCTTTTACTAAAATTAAATACACATAAAGAAAGAGTTATACATATGTATATCCATCTTTATATAATGATGAACATGCTAATTCGTTCATGGCTGATTGTTAAAAGTTTCTAATGAATATTCTTTACGATCGAACCGATCGTAAATTAGAGAAAAATTGTACTATCCTGACAATCTAATGTGAATTCGAAAAATACCGGAGGAGAAAGCCGTTACGTACATTTGAATAAATCCATTTCGCGAAAAAGTAGAAGGAAGATAGGAATGTGTCGCAATATCGGTTTGGCTCTCTGACACTATTGGACTATCCATTGAATAAACACCCTGACAGATCATGCCGAGCGAAATGGCAATGGCTGACATTAAGTCCCGGAGTTGTGGCGCGAAAAAAGAGGGGAAGAAGTCTTTAAAAGTGTTTGCACATGTGCTGAAGAAAGTCAAGAGACGATCGTGTGTGAGATTCTTTTATTTCGATAAACTCATTATTTTTATCCACGTTCTCAACAATTGCAAAAGTATTCTCAAAATAACAATATCTATAGCTATAAACATGTACAAATATATATATATATATATATATATATTTGTACATGTTTATAGCTATAGATATTGTTATTTTGAGAATACTTTTGCAATTGTTGAGAACGTGGATAAAAATAATGAGTTTATCGAAATAAAAGAATCTCACACACGATCGTCTCTTGACTTTCTTCAGCACATGTGCAAACACTTTTAAAGACTTCTTCCCCTCTTTTTTCGCGCCACAACTCCGGGACTTAATGTCAGCCATTGCCATTTCGCTCGGCATGATCTGTCAGGGTGTTTATTCAATGGATAGTCCAATAGTGTCAGAGAGCCAAACCGATATTGCGACACATTCCTATCTTCCTTCTACTTTTTCGCGAAATGGATTTATTCAAATGTACGTAACGGCTTTCTCCTCCGGTATTTTTCGAATTCACATTAGATTGTCAGGATAGTACAATTTTTCTCTAATTTACGATCGGTTCGATCGTAAAGAATATTCATTAGAAACTTTTAACAATCAGCCATGAACGAATTAGCATGTTCATCATTATATAAAGATGGATATACATATGTATATAAATTTTCGTTCTTGCTGCTTGAATTTCAAAAAATAAGTCTGTCGGATATTAATTTTTTCAATGTGTTATAGAAAGTATGCAAGCTAAAAATAATTTTACTATTTAATAATAATTTGAATAGATATAATAATTTTTTACTATCACAATTATACAAGAAAGTAAAAAATGTCCAGTATAAAAGAAAACGTTTTAGAATTTTACCAAAAAAAAAAAAAACGTGACGTGCAGTATTAGTTTTATTTAGTGTTTGATCTGTATAAGTGTCTCTAATTAATATTTGCGTTAAATTAAAAGAAAGAGAGAGATTAAACATAGATTATATTATAAGATTATAAAATGTTTAATTATATTTTTCTAAATCTATTTCTCTAGATTATCAATTTAATTCTGAAATTATTTTCAAATAGACAGAATAAAATAAAAATTAAACAATTGATATAAAACATTTTTATTAAATGATATAAAACAGTTTTTTTTCGTAATCGTGGATTTTGGTTTTATGTTGCAATATACAATAGGTAGAAAATTCTAACGAGAAGAATCGGAAATATATACTGCTAAACTATCCGTTCACGTTTCTCGCACCATCATCTATACATGAATGCAGATGTGGATGATAAGAAACTCGCTTTATCGCTCACGCCCGAGTGTGAAAACAACGGAACGTGACTCTGCTTGCGTGTTTTTGTATCATGATGACGACACTAATATGTCACTTTTCAGCAGGTGCAAACACATCTACTGCTGCAGCTGTTACAAAATAGAAAAAGACTGAGGCGTAGGATAACTTCGCGAGAAACCAACAACGAGCGATTTTTGTTCATTTGCGTCTATTTAATTCAAGAGATTAAAAGTTGGGAATAATCCTGTTTTTTTCGTTTTAAAATTACATGAATTACATCTAGTTCTCTAAATGCAACATTAATTCATGGTTAATTCATAGTAATATATTATATTAAATTATAATAAGTTATTAATTATTAAAATCGTAATTAATAACAATATATTTTATATAATATTTTGCATATTATTAGTGTACTATAATGCCATATAATATCAATATTATTATGTACGAGTTATAAGCTGACATATATACAGCTGACATTTATATTTGAGAAATAACCAATTTTAAAATAATCAAAAGATTTGTAAAAAGAGTTATTACGTGGCTTTTTTGAAAATCCCGTGTTTACGGTTGTATTATCGATCATAGAACGTCGGATTCATTTACCTTGATCCTTAGATTTTGACTTAGATTTAGACTCCAAAACGAAAGGAGTGCGCCACAGGTAGTGGCTACAATATTATAAAAACAAATTCCAAAGCTGCCGGTTCTTTTTTGAAAACCGGAAAATTGCCTTTTCAAGGCAGACCAATTATCCTTATGCAAAATTTATGAACTCTTGTAACTCTTGTTATTGTGAATTTTCTTGAAACATTCGTCTGTCTCATTCCTATAAAGAAATGTTTTTTTTTTTAATGGAATATTATTGTTACTGGCTTTTTCGGTTGAACATATTGCACAAAAGTGCAAGACGCACTATTTAGAAAGAATAATCGAATAAAAGAAGAATATAGAATATTTTAAGCCATAAACAAAGTTAAGTTCATAATAATCATTGATAAGCAATGGATTATTATTTTATTATTATTTCAATTATTATTATTTTTTTATTGAAACTTTTTATAATTGAGATTTCGAATTTATGAAACGAAACATTTTCTTCTTTCCACTGTTGTTTTTTTCTTATTTGCACTGTCTCTGTCTCTTTCTTTTTAAATCAGTGATTACAATAGTATTTTTTGAAAAATAATTGATTACTTAAATGCGTTAGACAAAAAATTAATATTTCCCCGGTAGCATATTTGCATTAATTCAAATTATTGTCATTACAATGTTGCCATTTCCTTTAGCATTAGTTTTCTCGTAAATGGCAATTTGCGGTCGATGAGCAAAAATATATATGTATGTAATGAATAAATGATAATATTCTAGTCGTACATTTGTGTGTGCATTATGCAAATTGCTATTTTTGTAATCAAATTGGTGCTATAATTTTCTATTACTTTCTTTTTTATCCATTCTATCACTGAATGAGAGCAACATCGTGAAACAATTGTATGTATGAATTGACAAATATAAAAAAAAATTATATATTTTTTTATTGTATAATACATTGCAAGTTGAATTTTTGCAATATAATTTACGGTACGAGAAGAGGAGAGATTGAAAACAAAGAAAAACATATGCTTTGTTCGAGATGAATTTACTCCGTTGTGCTATATGTATTTTTAAAATATCAAAAACGAATTACATATAAAATAATCGCATTTATAATCTGTACACAATCATTTTCGCGGTATAGGGCCAATATTAAATATCTGTACAAGTACGCAAACTTCGAAAAGCCCGTTCACAGCTCGTCCATGAAAAACGTTCAGCGGTCGTTGTGTTTATTTTCCTGGTCGATTGGTTGCTTTCGCCGAGATTTGAAATTACACATTTCCTCTCGTAGATTCAAGGTTGCATCATCAGAAACCGCATGTTTCGCGAGAAAAGCGCCGTGTGCCAGTTAACGATAGGTTTTCTCGGCAATCGCGTCGAAATCTTCGTATTTTCCTCGAGCCCGGAGCCAAACATCTCGCCCACCCTCGCCGATGCGCACGATCGCCGGGGCAAATGTTTTGTCCCTCGTGCCTCCCCATGCACAGTTTACACTGCAAAGCGATAGCTCCACCAGTTCAACCGAATCTCATGTTACAAGTTGTAATCACGACCGAATAGCTCAACGGCGATTCGTTCTTTTTTCCATGAAATATAATACGAATACGGCGCTTGATTCATAGGGATCATTCACTCCCTGACATTATATAAACGAATATTTAGAATAGAAGAAGAAAATATATGTAATTATCTGGTTTTAGAGAACGAAAGATCGAAACAATTATTCTTGAAGAAAATATATATATTTTTTTCATTGTTCTCGAGAAGAAGGAATAAGAAAAATATTTATTTAAAAATACTATTTTTTTATATAATACAGGATATCTTTTTCTTCTTGAGAAATATTAAACGTATAATTGAGACATACTTTTGAATAGTGTTGAAAGTAAATTTAGATTTTGTCGCGTATGCCTGGGAACCAATCATTATTCTGAATGAATCTTCGCGAGTCATGGTCATAACTTGTCGTCGAATAAACTTGAATGTAGTTACGTAAAATAATGCGGGTGTGATACGTAGAGTAAATACAATAGTGAAAGATTGAAAAATGTTAAAATAACTTTTAAACTATATTAAGATTTATATTTTTATATCTGTTAATTTACATAAAAGATATAAACTATTTGAAACAATGAAGTGGCACGGGTGTTGCGACAGCCAAGAACAAATCTCATCTATTTTTTCGCTTTTTATATATCCTCTTGACTTTAAAATGTACCTTTAACCCGGAGAGCCACATGATAAGTGAGCGGATTCTCTTGTGTGCTCGCGGCATGTCCTGAAGAAAAAAAAAAAACTGCTTCTTGCGAGGGAGGAGAGGACGACTCTCTTCTCCTCACTCTCTTCCTTTTTTATTGGCTATACACTGCGTGCCCTGCACTTGCCGCTCAGCATGAGGTCGTTAAAAATGAAAAAGCTACTACCTCCTTCGTGTCCTTTCTAATTTTATTTGGCTCGGCTTGAGCGCCTGCATCGACTTACTGTGCTGAGCGTATTTTTATGGTTGTATTACTTCAGAACAGCACACATAAGTTATAGTAATTACTAGATATTATTACTTGTAAATACATATTATAGAGCAGAGTGTGTGTATATATATATATATATATATATATCTGTCGTATCTTACATTTCAATAAAGCAGATCTTTTTAATATAAAATTATCTAGATAATAAACATCTAGAGAAATATCAGGGAATAAGAAAACCGCGTGCAATGTTTGACGGTTAGCGAATAATATTTCGTATGCGCGATAATACGTGACGTGAATATCGAACGAGCGGACGAACGTTTTAACGTTGCTTACAATCTCATGCCACTCTCATGTAGTATTAATGCGGCATTAATTTCGTCGATACGCACAATAAAAATTTATGTAATCTTTTGTTTGGAAGATGCATAAAACATCCGCGCGTGCGCGCGATGCAGCCACTGCTTATTACAAGCGGACGGGAGCGAGCGTTTACTCAAAGTATGCGTTTCGTGTGCAGTACGCGTTGCATCGCGTGTAACGTAAATGTGAGTTTGCCGCTTTACTTGAGTATTTTTATTTTCACGTAATGCTGGTACACCATCCGCTCCACAGAACTGCAATAAAATGCGGTACAATCAAAATAAATTGCGACTCAATCTTATCTTCAATGTTATCCTCATCGTTTTACACAGTTTGCTAGTTGTTTGATATAAAAATTTGTACGCAAAAATAAACACATTATAACGTTACATTATAAACGAAGAGAGAAAATTAAATATTAATTAATTTAACAATTATTTTTAATTATTTTAATGAAATAATATAATTGCTTATATATTAAAAGGTCACCGGTATAATGCAACATTACGTAAAACTTTAATTTGTATTTTAATTCATGATTCGACTTTACACGATTAATAGATGATTAATAGATTATATCTCTTCAAACTCATACATACATTGAGTAACATTTATATAACCACGACATACTCAATGTCTCGATTACTCAATGAAAAATATTTATATGTAAGGTTTCGTGTGTGAGGCGCATAGTAAGAGGCTCGGTGGATTGGTTCACGATATTAAGTTTGTCCATGACCATTGGCCCGTTTATGGAATGTCAAAACACGAATGGAGGTTTAGGTGGTGGAGTTAATATGAGCGTCACGATTAAATTACCAGGATGTATGCCTACGAGGCCGTATCAGAACATTCAAGAACTTTAAACAACGAATTAAATTTCGTTATCTTGTTACACGATTACTTTCAACACTTAAGAATTGCGAAATGACACATTTGCGATTATCTTTAAGAATAATCTTATAAACTGTTTGTGCAATAGTGATATTTAAAATCACTTTTATTATAAAATAAAAAGTTATAAATAATATTATATTTATATTCTTCTTGAAACGATTTTTTGTATCTTTTGCAATTATTTAAAATTTGGTAGAATATTAGTTATATATATTATATTATATAAATTTCATAGAAAGAGAGAGAAGGCATGTTTGACAATTTGGGACTTTATTCTAAAAGAATCTTTTATAAAATTCTGGGCTAACGAAACTAATATGTTAAGTATATAAGCTATTTGTAAAATTTATAGAGAGCATACTTTTTTTTAATATATGCTTAATTTTTGTCCAAATTTTTATATTTATTTGTTTAGAACTAAGCTACATAAAAGAGAGAAGAAAACGAATATGAAAAGAATGTGTGTTAGATTTAGATATATAGATTCAATCTTGAAATGTGTTTCTCTCGTAACTAGAAATTCTACCACAAAGTTAGCATTACGCGAGCGTTACGAAAGCGTTCGAGAAATTTGCCGAAGGATGAATTAGACTCTGTTTTATTTCGCAAACGATATTTTGGAGATTGCTAAATGTGGATATTCTCGTATTCGAGCGGGAGTTCTCCAGCGTAAACTCGAACCCTGGTCTCGCATATCCGTTCGAGGAACGACCTAGCCGGGGACTAAGACAACACAGTGGGGTATCCACTCGTTTTAGACGTGGCTGGGCCCAAGGAAGACGGGGACTAGGATAAAAACCGGTCCAAGATAGGTCCGGGGTTTGTTTTAGCAGGTCAGAAACCATCTCGACCTGTCAGACCGACCACTTCGATGTCCCGCACGCTAGAAATAACGATCGAGTACCCGAGTTTTCCCCATCGTATTTCTCGTTCCCCTGGAAACTTTCCCCCGGTTTCCCCCCGATTTCGGAGAAACACATGATAATTACCAGACACTGGAAACGCACTCAGGATATTTTCTTGCTCATTAAGCAGCCCTCGATAGTGAGGAAAGTCGTTTATTAAATCTCGAAATTGCACCATCAAGACCTTTGTTTTTTGTCTCGGAGAAAAAGTATTTTATTAAATATATATAATATATTAATAATGTATAAGTTCTATAACACAAATTGCATATTAATAATAATTTCAGGCTACATTTATTATTATATGCTAAAACGTAGATCTTTTATTAGCAATTACACACATACGCGCAAGCGTACATATTATATATATATATATATATACACACATATACAATATATATATATCTTAGTTGAGTATTGACCCCGCAAAAATTTCCATCACGTAATTACTGTACAAACTTACGGTTGGATCTTCAACAAAGAACTGAACGTGCTCCTGCGGCTTCTGTGAGTCGTTCCATTTTTTTTCTTTCTCTACCCAAACACCAACTCTTTTACCTCATCTCGCCTTCCTTTTGCGTTCGTGACTTCTCGCTGATCAGGCAATGTTTTCAACGTGCACCGCCATTTGTGTTCTTTTTCAGTCTGATTTTTGCTTGGTTTTATTAATTCAGTCCGAGAAAGATGATATAAAATAATCATGACAAAATTTTGATTGTTATTTAGTATTCTTTAATTCTTTAAATCTTTAATTCTTTAGTTATTATGTCACTAGGTTAAGTTTCAATTTGGTGATAACTATCAACGATGCGTTACATCTATTGCATAGTTCAAGAAGCTTTCACTTAATAACCTGTCGCTAAACAGTGTCTCCGCTTTTTAATATGGTTTTTTTTTTTTTTTTTTTTGTCAGAGAAGACTCGCTTTCTACTAAAGTTGATATTTTGTATGATATGTGAATACCTATATATTATTATTACAGTTATTCGTAGAAATTCAAGTTTATTTTGTTTCTTTGTGTGCGGTATATAACTTAAAAATTAATAGAAAAAGTATTTTATTAAATATATATAATATATTAATAATGTATAAGTTCTATAACACAAATTGCATATTAATAATAATTTCAGGCTACATTTATTATTATATGCTAAAACGTAGATCTTTTATTAGCAATTACACACATACGCGCAAGCGTACATATTATATATATATATATATACACACATATACAATATATATATATCTTAGTTGAGTATTGACCCCGCAAAAATTTCCATCACGTAATTACTGTACAAACTTACGGTTGGATCTTCAACAAAGAACTGAACGTGCTCCTGCGGCTTCTGTGAGTCGTTCCATTTTTTTTCTTTCTCTACCCAAACACCAACTCTTTTACCTCATCTCGCCTTCCTTTTGCGTTCGTGACTTCTCGCTGATCAGGCAATGTTTTCAACGTGCACCGCCATTTGTGTTCTTTTTCAGTCTGATTTTTTTATTAATTTATTAATTCAGTCCGAGAAAGATGATATAAAATAATCATGACAAAATTTTGATTGTTATTTAGTATTCTTTAATTCTTTAAATCTTTAATTCTTTAGTTATTATGTCACTAGGTTAAGTTTCAATTTGGTGATAACTATCAACGATGCGTTACATCTATTACATAGTTCAAGAAGCTTTCACTTAATAACCTGTCGCTAAACAGTGTCTTTACAAAGGTATCTTACCCATCGTCTTTCGAAATGGAAAGGTGTTTTCAAGATGACAGAGGATACTACGCATTCATGCTCGGATTGCGGTAGACCGGTTTTGAAAAATACCGAGGCAGTTATAATGAAAGATAACTGCTCGGTAACCAAAGTATGCACCACACTTGAGCGATGCTAATCACGGATTGGCTGCTATTGCAATTATTCGCTAGATGTGAATTCTTCTTGCCTTTTCAGAGTCACTTTTACCGGAATTATTTTACTATGATTCAACTAATTATCGCGATCATTTGGTATTCTCGATAATGGGACATAATTATACTAGTCTTCAATTTTCAAGTTTGCTGCTTCAGTTATTAAGACAGTAGAGTAATTTATTTGAATTAATATTATTTATTTAAAAATCACATATTGCACAATTTTAGATGAATAATTTATAGAATATAACTTTTTATATTTGAATATATTTGATATACTCTTTTACTCTCTCTTTTTCATAATTAAAAAAATACTTTTAGAAATGGATGATTTAATTTATATCGTCAAAAGATACAAACCTGTGTAAGTGTATCATGGAGTGTATACGGAGTACATAGTTCAAATATTTGCACGAAAGGGAGAGACCTAGGACACGATCGAAGACATAAAAAATGTTTGACATTTATAAATAGTAATATTCGTTTCCGTCCACGTGCAAGAAAAAGATGTTATCTTTCGGTGCCTATTTTAGCGCGCGGATTTTGGCGTCCATTCAAGTTTCCGAAATGCCCGCTGAGTACTGATGTCGAATGTGTTTTCCCCCGGCCGAGTCATCCGAAATAAAGCATGCCTGCAGATGAAAACATAGTCATCGTCGAACCATATGCATCAGCAGTGTCTTGGAAATTCGTTCTGAATATTTGACAATTTTCCTGTTTAAAAGCTTTGTCACATATTCAACAGAAATATTATTTCTACCTACATAAATATTTAAAAAGTAGTGATGTTTTCTTAGTATTGACCGCTGTGTGATGTAGCAGAAAGAAATTTTTCTATATTGAAGCTGTAAGCTTTGAAGCTTATTTTGTTATATTTTATATGTAGTTTATACGCTCCGCGGATCTTTACGATTGCGAGGAACACTTTATTACGTAGTCTATGATATTGCGCTTTCAAAAAAGCAGAGAATAGCAGACTTCTTGAGACATGAAAAAAAAAATTGTAAAAACAGTGAACATAGTATGCGTTACCTTGAGTGCCGCGAACATATTGAATTGATTCCACTGCAGAGCGGTTGAAGAAATCAGAAGATTACGATCGTTGCAAAATCTTCATAATAATTGACTATATATATTCCCGAGAGAGAGAAAAATCATGTGAAGTAAACGGCATTATCTATGCATAAGACGCAATTACAATAATTGTGCCATTACATATCTATGCACGCTGCAACGGGCGCGAACGAATGTTGCGAAACACACGCGGATGCAGGGTGCACTCGTGTTACTCTGAAATAGTTTATCGATTCGTAGAATCCCCGATTGGAGTAAACAATTTCATTCTAGTGCCAGGAGCAAATCACATGACCAATCTCATCTTTGTCCCATCGCGCGTGTTGCGGTCTTATACATTCTTCTTGCACATAAATAGATTCGATGTAGAGTCATCCGTGTTCTTAGAATAATTACTCAAACTTAGGCATATTGTGTTGTGGCTTATGTATATGGCTTTTACAATAGAAATAAGTATTAATATCTCTCTATATTTTCTTTATTCTCTTTCTTAACTCTATTTTTTCATAAAAATTTTATATAAATTTTATATATACATATTATTATTTTCTTTTATTTTTTAAATGTGATTAAGTATGACAAGTTAATATTTCAGTAGGAATGAGAAGAAATTACGAGTTTTCTTATTTGAGAAATTAAATATATTTTTTTAGTAAGATCTACACATTCCAAACGTGAAACGTGAAAGTTATATATCTCCATAGAGATGCTAAGCATTCGTTTTGCGAATAAGTCAAATATCAATGTTCTTATAAACTTTTTAGATTGCGCGCAAAAATTTTATCTGGAAATAAGACATGATGTGTACAAAAAAAAGAAAGTTATGATTGTTTTAAGTATCTCCAATTTGTTTCGCGTTATTATACGGCGATGGCAACTCTTTCCGTGAAAGAATTCTGACAAAAAGAAACTTGTAAATAGCTCTTTGATAAACCCGGATGCAACTTCTTGGCATTTTTTCCATATGTAACGGGAAAGATACGATCCTGCAAAAACCTCATAATGAGTTTTGATGACGATGGCGCTAGTTTGTCGCGAAGCTAGTTTGAGTTTCTTATCCTAATTTTTTATTTTAGCATTGGCTTGTTTAATTTGCATAAGATTTTTGCGTTGATCATTTCACATCGGTTTTAACAAAGTTCATTTTTGAATTTTTTGGATATTTGTTAAAAGTTGCATATTTTTGTAGTGAATATATATATAAATTGTACGAAGATTAAAAAAAAAAGCAGAGTTTCTGGTATTACAAACACATATAAAAATTAAAACAGGAAAATATATGTTGTTGCCATTTTGGATTTTTAAATAATATATTCTTTTCATTAACTTTTTTATATCTTCTTTTTTATATCTCATTTCGAAGTTTCTGTGCATATTGCATTCATATGCATAAACAACTTCAGAAAAACAGTACGATTCGAAGTTATCCTTGACGTCGTTCAAAATTTTTTTAATCGATATATTTTTAATTCGTTTGTTTATCTCATTATCTTGCTTCTTAAAGTTCAATCCAATATACGAACAGTACGAATCGAGAGAAGTGGAAAGTGAATGCTTTCGACATACGCGATTGGTTTTCGCATTATTTGTGCACGCTTTGCCAACAAAAATTCGTTGGGAAATATATGCATGATGTAGCAAACCCGTTTGTTTTATCGAGAAACCAGTTTGGAAAATTGTGCATACGCTATACACGATGCTAGTAAGCACGTTACACGCATCGCGGAGCGCGAGCAAGCTTTTAATGCGTCAAGTCGATCACGCAACTTCACTATGCAAATTGGCTATTAATTTCGCTATTAGTTAGATATCTAAACTGGACATATCGCGACGTAAAAAATGTCGTATTTTAAGATATATAATAAGTAACAATAGAAAAGAGAGAAATAATAGATGAAAAATTAATATAAACTAAATCTTAACATAAAATCTTTAAAAACGAGAATTAGCGAGTGATGCATCTGTATTAGATAAAAATTTAACAAGTAATTCTATTATGTTATTTTCTGTATTGTAATGTCATTATCAATTGAAATCGTCTCATTTTATCTGAAATACATATGATATTCCAGATTGGCGTGTATAAAATATTAAATACGCGTAAAATATTTAATTGCATAATATTTCATTCATTAATTATTATTTTTTATTATTTTTATTGTAAGTATAAAAAATTATATTTGGGAGTAAATGTCATAGTTGTATGTGTGAAACTTGAAATGATAATTTAATTATAGTTTCTATGAGTTGCTTAGAATAGTTGTCAAGGAAACTAGAATAGCCGTGATGATATCCAACTTGTGATAGGATATGAAAAAGAAGCCAATCTGCCGTTGTAAAAAAAAAAAAAAAAAAAAAAAACACGTTAAGTGTTTTTCCTCGCCTGGTATTTTTCTCAGAATTTCAAAGTTCGGTTATGTAACAATTTATCGGTGAAACCCGCATTGAAAGATCAACAACGTCAACAATAAATACTTCATAACTAAGAATACATTTCACGCTGAATAATAATGATGTGTCAGTTTCAAGGAAGCTCGAAATCGTTTCTTTTTTTTTTTTTTTAATTGGCAATGCACGATAATGTTTGATAAAGCAACAACTTGTCAATAACATTAATGTAATTATAACGATTGTGAAAGTAGTCTGAGGCACAAATTTAGAAAATTGAGTCATTCGCGGAATCTGTTTCATATTACTATGAAATAAAACTCTGTAATTACGAAAACACAATATGTGATGATGTGATAATCTCAAATAATTTAAATTTCTTAAATCTCTTGAGTGTATACTAAGAATATATGCGCGCTTTTATAATACAAAGAAGTATATTTAAATATACATTTACTCTCAAAAATCTTATGCATTTTTATATATTTTTAATATGTATACAGAAATACATAATAATAATTTTAAAATAAAAGATGTATGATTTAAAACATTTTTTAAATGATGGACATAATTGTTGCCAGTATGTTATTTTTCTTGTGAAATAAGCATCCTTTTCGATAATACGTTAACATTTTGAAAATCTGCAATCTGTTGAGAAATCTACTCAATAACATAATAAATTAATTATTACATTTAATATAACATTTTTATTCCATTTTCAAAAGCATTTTTTTTACATCACGATAATAAATAATATACCATACACATAATACATTGACCATTACTATTTGGAATTGCTTCTCTTTTTTTTTTATCGATAAGAGATATATTGCAGAAGCTTTAATCTCCAGGAAAATTTCAATTGACTACCGAAGTGAAGATAGAAAATAAATGATCGCTCGTTAGAGAAATAAATTTTTCCATGTTTTTGAAATCTTATTCTATCGTTGAAAGGCAGTGGAATGTTTCTGTGCTATTTTTCGATCAATCGACTCGTTTATCATAACGTTAACTGTTAATAAACTGAGAATTGCGTTTTTCACGTTGTTCGCGGTTACGATTGCTTATTTGCGGCGGAGCTCGCCGCAGTTTAACGTTCTGCATTGATGCACTCGTCAATTGTCCATTGCGATACGCGAGCTCGTGTTTAATCGTCGTCTCACGTATTTTCAATTAATTCTTGAGTATATATCATATTCGATAACCAATACTCTTTTTATATGTGAAACTTGGTAATTTTTTAGGATATATTCATTAATTATCACACGTTATATATAATAATTTAAAATATAGTTTAATTAAGACTAATTATTAATTTTTTTATTTTTTATATCTCCAGAATATCGGAATTAAACTATCAAGTCAGGATTTTAAAATAAAAAATTGTATCAAAATATGACAAAATGATACTGATTTATACGAATTTGACTTTCTTGACTTTTGATTCGCTAACAAATATATTGATTAAAATTAAAATCCGTTTTGCTCTAGATATGTTTTAATATCAAACTGCAGACAATTTAATTGCGTTTCTCAATGGAACTTCTTTATTCTTAATTTAAATGCGAGATATCGCGCACGTTGCTTCTAAAACCGATTCGTTGATCGACTATAGTTCCCACAAACTATAGGTCGACTTATGCGTTGCGGTTACTTCGGCGTAGTTCGTGTAATTTTAGCAGTAACGATTTGTCGGGGGACGCGGACAAAAACACGGACGAGAAACGAAGAAACACGCTCCGGGGAGGTAAAATGGTGTGAGAGCGAAGCCACGCGGAGACGAAGAAAAGGAGTAGAGACGGGAGGCTCCTTCGGAGGCGTTTTTCTCCATCTAGGGAGGGTAAAGAGAAGGCGCGATTATGCCAGATATGTGACATCATCAGGGGAGAAAAAGCAGACCGTTTCAGCTGTTGCACCACGCGGGTCGTTGATCAGCACTCCTCATATTCTTGCATAGGTTATTAATCGAGCAGTCAGAACATACAGGGTCGAATTGAAATACCGACTAATCGAGCAATAGATCTTAGAAACTGTAATTTTGTTTGTGGCTGCATGATCTTGATGTGTATATATGTGTGTGTAGGATCCTTATAACAGAAGACATGATCTTAAATATTATTTAGCGATGATTATTATACGTGAGAGACACACACAAATATCATAAACATAAAAGATGGTATAATAATAAAAAAATGAGAGAAATTCTCTTTGTCTTAACCTTTTTATTCTGAAAATCATTATATTCAAAAAATCATAATGCACGACAAAAAACTTGTTATATTTTGGAAATATTTAAATCTGGTCTTTACATTTAATCTTAAATTTATTATATATATCTTAAAAAATTATATTTTTTTTCTATATATATAACATACACATAGAAAGGATTATTTATTTTGCAGATGTAAAACATTTTGATTCTCAAAAGAGGTCAGAAGATATTACAATAGATACAGTATGCTGTGATAAGCATCTCTTTCTCCCTCTCTTTTTCTCTACCCATATCTTATTAAGGAATTCACTTTAAGCAGGGTCGAGGCCAAAGTTTGCGACATCGGCAGAAAAATACGGTGACTTCCGGCGGGAGAGAGGGTCGACCATTACCGAAGCATATCGCGCTCTCTTTGTTCGTTCAAAGACGCCAATGTTGGGCCACGTGTGGCCGCCGTAGAAGGCGTGTGTGTACATCGTAAAGCACTGATCCCTCTCGCACGCACATGTTGCGTATCCGTTACGCATACGCAGGTATATTGCTCGCGTGTATGGGTCGCCATCGCCCAGCGAAACAAATTTTGCCCTTTGTTCGCCGATGAACGCACGACCACGTGAAACCAGAGGTCAGATCCGCGTGTGGTCTACTTCGTCTTAATTGCTTACCCGGGTCGATGATCGTTAAACCCGAATCGTTTCTTCTTTCTGGAAACGACCGGTGGCGAAAATAAGCAAATCTTCAAATCTAAGACGCTTTGTCGAAATCATGCCATTAAGATTAATTTCTTCGTCGAAAAAATGGTATTTCAAACTTGTATCGCTAATGGCGAAATCTGCCTGAAACTATAACTCAATATTATTTAAAATATATGTTTACTATAACATTGAAGTGTAACCATAAGTGTAACCAGTTATAAAAAATAAGAGACGAAAGAGTATTCTATATATATTCTTTTTATTTATATTTTTTAATTGCACAAGAGATTATATTTTATATTTATTACATATAAATTTCTAGCTGTTGTTTTTTAATTTTAATCTCAACATTTGCTATATTTTTAGAGTTATAAATATCTCTATAGCATTTTAACATGATAAACGCATCTCATTAAGTCAATGCGTTTTCATCAAAATATATCTCGAATGCAAGTCACATGTGTTGAGATATCATTAAATATATATCAGAAATTGCTCATTCAATTTATCTATAGCGTGAAATACTTATGTAAATCTATATGCACAAAGTATCCGCGTAAATCAGCTGTCCACGGAAGTAAAGCATATGTTCATCTAGTCAATAGAAATCTAATCGTCAACGCTAGGATTATCCATAATTTACTGCTAGTTTTCAGTATGATCGTACATTTGCAAAAGTGATGCATGCCCAACATATGCGGCGAGATATAATATCTAATCAATTGCATATATGATATGCATAAGAACAATTAAATTTTTTTATTAATGTGATATTCTATCATTTATATATATATATATATATATATAAAATTTGAAGAGTTATTTCGTTAAGTATACATATAATTATGTATAAAATGTAAGATGTAAAGAATGTAAAAAAGTGAGGTTGATTCATATATATATATTATAATGTATTTTATATCATTGTAAGTATGCAGAATTCGTTTACCGCATTGATAAATGCGATTAAAGAAATTGTTTTATAAAAGCTATGATCTTATTTTAAAATACAAGCATAGGAAAATTTTGCAAAGTATATGTGGCGCATTATTACGTGGGGAAGGGGTTAAAACTTGTTTACGCAGAATCAAAGACATCAGAATCATGCGAAAGTGCATCGCGTGAATGCAATGTAAATGAAGTTCAATAATTGCGAGCAGAGAAACTTCACGGAATGCAATGTAATCGTTGTTTATTTTGAATCTCATTAATGAAAAAATAAGACCCACTGACGCCACGGTTTTATAAAATTAGTAATTAGAATATCACACATAGTCTTTTTTCCAACATAGTTTTGTTAATATCATCACGAATATTTAAGTTTATTAACGATATTTATCGAAGATATTTTCAAGACTATTATTTTCATTTAAATATAAAAGAGTCTCTTTAGATTTATTAATTACTAAATTGATTTAATCTTGATCATATTTGTTTATGTTAAAGTATCATTTTGAGATTATTAAATTAACAGCAACTATTTTATAATAATACCAAGATTTATCGAGGTTGTGTTTGTTACTAAAGCCGACAGCTGCATTTAACTGCTGACACGCTGTTGTGTCTTTGCAATGACGCATAATTAAATATGATAAGTTAGCTAGGACCGAGCGGACCAAATTTTTTAATCATCTCGTTCTTGTAGCTCGCTAACGAGATGACGCACGCTAAAATATACAAGTCTATATATCCGCGCGCAAAGCTGTCGCGACACCATCGTAATAGTTTAATTCTAGATCTTGTTCTTTATAACACCTTCATAATTTTATGTGAAATGATTTTCTTTTGTTTGATATAACAAAAAGTAATCAGATCAGAGGAGCTTTAATTTTTTTTTAACTTGTTATAAAAATTATATCATCTATTTTCTGAAATTAAATTAATTTTACCACATTTTACTAAGTTTTTACTATATTTAATTTATTTAACTATTATAAAAAATATTAACAACATATGTGAGAGAGAAAAAGAAATTGTAGGTGTCAAGATATTACAATGTTAAAAAGAAGTTACTTCTCAGATGAATATCATATGTGTATGTAAAATGCATAGGACGCGATGTATTATTATTCTACAGGAGGAGACTGTGTATCGAATAGGCTTATCGGGATGCAAATAGGCGCTGTTTGGAAAATGACGATGCGAGCCCTTCGAGAAATCGTCCGATTAGTGCGCGTCACGTGGAGTGGCACAAGCGGCTCCTTGTCTCTTCCTTCGATGTCCCTTCACGGTTGCGCGAGGTCGTCGACATGAAAAAAAAAAAAAATCTTTCATGAATATGCTTCTTTCATGCTAACGGACACGGAAATAAAGCAAAAAGGAGGAGCAGGAACCATATATGCGAACGGGGATGGGAAGAGTCGAAGGTGTTTATCGGGTGGAAAATAGGACCTACTTGTATGTTCGTAGATACCCTTTCTCTGTCTATATTTCAAATCTTCTACAACTAACATCGAACATCAACGTAAACGTTTGCGAAGCAGAGATACTATATGCAAAAAGTATTGAAGAGAAGATTTGATTAATGTATCATACATAATCTGCTAGTTTATCATTGCTAATTAATAGTAATATCGTATTTATGCGAAATAATAGAAAAACTTTTTTGCTTGATATTTGATAAAACTCGCTGTATATAATCCTTATTTAAAGGTATCTAAAACTATGCATTTGCATTTATCAGGTTTATGAATATTCTATTTTATACACATGTTTTATGTACTTACATAAACTATTTATATATTAATGCTTAATCATCACAAAAAAAAGGATATTTAAAATTGAAAATTAAAATCTTACGACACACATACAGGAGATTATAATTTAAAAAAAAATTTTATTACACACAAACGATTTGCAGATTGCTTAGGTAATTCCTTCGTAATAAAAGGAATGCTGATAGTCGCGCAAGACGTAGTATATATTTCATTTATTATTATACTATATTTTAACAATGTGACATTATTAATTAATAGTTGAGCACACATATATATAATTTCACCAAAGGGATACACACACATACATTTATAAACATCGTATATTTCCATCTCGAAATAACTATCTCTATATTACAATCAGAATATTATAGCGATTGAATACGAAAATCATAATCTAATACGATAAATTCGCGACCGAAACCACACCGGTCACAATAGGAAATCCACAATGGCATTTCCTTTTTCGTCTCCGACCGACCTCCCGCAACTACTGGCTGATGTCAAGGAACTTTCATGAATATGTTCAACTGGTAATACGCACCAGCACTGTCCAGCATTTTCACCCCCGCCATCTTCCTTCACCAGAAACCTCCTTCACTTTTTCCGATGACTGTACGCTTCTTGGAATTACGGATCTCTCTCGCATAAGAGCATGTGTCCCGTACGGGTGTGTACGTATGCGTGTGGGTCTGGTCCATTGGTCGTAAGCAGCAGTGTTTCTCAGACGTTGGACTCAAGAGCGTTCTCTTTCTTCCTTGGGTTCGCTAATAAATTGAACAAGAAATTGGCAATTTTTCAGCGAGTTTTTAAATGTTTGATAAATGTTTAAAAATTACATAGTACAACCGGAAAAATGATTAATTTTGCCTTTAATAAAAAAAATCTATTTTTTTTATGCATAAGGTTGATATCATTAGCGTACAATTTTTGAAAGAGGAAAAAGAGAACGAAGGAAAGAATCGTGTTGAAAGTCGCTTCACTATCGCCACCGTATATTTCCTTTGTTCTGCTATCAGAGAAAAGGGGTGGACAGCGTTCTCGCTCTTTCAACATAACTCCATCCTGTCGCGCTCCTGTTGCTTTAGTTTTACAGACTTTGTGATAACAGCTTTGCTCCGCAGGAGCATACGCCGCTTAACATGTACATATTTAAACATATTTTATACAGCGTAAAAAATAAATAAAAGTTCCTAAAAAAAGATCTGCGACAATGAAAAATATATAAATTAATGTAAAAAGAAATGAATTACAGCATTTAAACTATATTTTACCAATTTTTATAAAATATTTCAAATGAAGCAGAAATTATATACTTTTTGGATAATATTATAACATATAATTGCTAACAAAATATTAATATTTTATTTACTGAAATTAGTTTTACATTTAAAATGGAGAATTTCACAAATAGCTTGATTTAAATTTCGCACATATTATTATATAATCACTCTTTCTCTCTCTCTTTTTCTGTCTTTATTGTATATTTATGGATTTATGTAAATTTAACTTCCGACTTTCTCATATTCAATACAAATTTATGTCGTTATTTCTTACGCTAAAGCGCGAGTTTGTTTTATATTAAATGTTTTCTGGCAGAATATATCACGTTGCTTGAGTTTTCACATCTCGTAGACATACACTTCGATACTTCCGACTCTACACAATACATAGATGGACACTCGAACCCGACCAGACCAGTTCGCAGCCAGTCATTCATCTCGTTTTCTCACTTCGTAGTGGCTCGCTTGTTCTATAACCATCGATCCTCGACCGCTGCCAGTTAGATCCTTTCAATTTATTCCTTCTCTACAACATGGGAAGGATCGCTCGCTGTCAGGATCAACGAGCTTTCGTAGCTCACGAAGCCTCTTGAGATGCTAAACGAACGTAACCAAAAAATATTCCAATACATAGCAGTCTTTTGATGCGCAAATGTTGCCATGGAAGATAGAAGGAAGGATCTTATCTTTTTATGGATTCATAATTTACTCAAAAGAAAATTTAAAGAGTTTTGCATTTTGAAGCTACATAACTGAATATAAACTTTATCTCTTTTATAAATTATATATATAACATAAAAATTATTGATTGATTTATATGTATTTTTCTTTATCTATAAAGGTTTTTACCTCAAGTTTAAAGAAGAAATTTGTTTTTAATATTTCATATATATTTATTTGAGAAAAATTTACATTAAAATACAATATTTATACGACCAATGAATGCTTGTTATAAAGAAAATACACAATTGTTTATAAGATTTCGATGAAAAATACAAATAGCTTAAAAAAGATGAGGAACAAAGCCTCCATAATTCGTTAAGGTCGAGTTCGGGTAAAAGGAGATAATTTTAAGTCAATTAAATGGGGTCTCGTTCCAAATGTTAAACATATTCAGCATGCGTTCCCTTAACAGTATTTTGTGTAAGGGCAGTGAAAGGTTTAACGACCTTTTTTTGACGATGTGGCTTAATTGGCATAGAGATAGCTTGAATTTTAAATGAGGGGGGATAATTCGGTCATGTCTACCGTTATATTACATATTGTCTTCCTGCACAAGTATGTTTTGATGGAACAAAGAAGCTTTCAGCAATAAATATATTCTACAATATTATTTATATATTAAATATAAATATGCTATCATAGTTTGTATATTTGACACATAAATGTTTATATCAAATGGAAAAAATTTAAAAACTTTAAGAACTATTTTTTAATAAAAGACACAAATATAATACACGAGTTTCAATTATATATATTGATATTTCCATGTAATATCAATATATATAATTGAAACTCGTGTATTATATCTATGTCTTTTATTTCGATGATATGATTGCTATGATGTTTATATTGCTCTTAATAGCTTATGATTCATCAGAATCGAAGAGATGATTTATATTATGTAGAATACAGATCGGAATACAATTTAATAAACAAGTCATGCGCGCAGAGTCTAAGTTGCACATAACAGCGTCGTAACGAGTAAGAACTATGCCTTATGAATCGGACTGTACGTAAATTTGTATCAATTGCCGGTACAGCTGCTTCAATTTATTGTGGGATTAGAAACAATGAGTGGGGTCAAATGGTCCCTTCTTGTCATAATGTACCAACCCTCGTTGGCGTCGGCCATGACGTCACTTTGTCTCCGAAATTATCAGCCGTCCATTTAAATTTTTACGCTCTCGACAATTTAAAAACTGGAGTTTATTTGCTTATCAAGTCATTAGACGATACATATATAGACTTTTATCTTTTATTGAAAACATAAATAGCATTTGCTGAAGAAATTTTTGATATTGCCGGATTTTTTAAAATGAATATGCGATCAACAACGTTCTTTAGGAAAAAGGAAAGTTAGATTTAACGAAATTTTAAATATATTTATTTAGTGAAAACACTGCGTTGATTTTTTAAAGATTTTTTAAAATACAAAAAGGATGATAGTCGCTCGATCAGCTCCAAACTATACAATGAATGGTCGAACACTTTTTTTATTCGGAATTTTTAAGGAGTTGGCAGGTGCGAGTAGCAGTGTATGGACCCGCGTCGTCCTAAAGATAATTCCGGAGGTTCGGAGGGGCCGTGTCCTCTGTTTTGGCGTTCTCCATTTGGTCCATAAATATCACAAGGTTAACAGCGGGCTCCAGTCACGATGTTCTCGCGTGCCGAAATCTTTTCATACTCGACAGGATGGGCAATTATCCAATAATAATTCGAACAAATGGATAGCATAATTATTACTACTTATATCACATTACTTGTTATCACAATAATAGTAAGGAATAATGTCACGTATAAAATTACGAAGAATGCAAAAAAAATCAGAGAGAGATAATATATTTTATATTTTTTTAAACAAGATTGGATCTCGTCGCAATATAGTTGAGGATAGAAAAACAAGTTTCCGACGAAATTGTCGCCCGGGTAAAAGTCAAGATAAGAACGTATAGTGAAGCTGAAAAAAATTCCTTAAGGATGCATTACATATGCGAGAGATGGAACGGTGGAACGCCTCGTCGTCGCCTTACCCGCCTCGCTGTTTCTCTCTACCCGCGCTCCTCTCTTCTCTTCTCTTTCTGTTTATTTTTTTTTAATCATTTCTCGTTTCTTTGCCCTGGGTTGACATCGTCGTCACGTAGCAGACTTCCTATGAACCGCGCGCTTTCCTGAATACCTAATTCCCAATCCTGCCGTGGCGATCCTTCTCACGGGGAATCCGGAGAGAGACTTTGATGGAACAAAGAAGCTTTCAGCAATATATGTGACAGAATGTACATCTGATTAATTAGGATTTCTTAATTTATTCCGATTCACGTTCTATATGATTCATGCAGTATATAAGATAAATAAAAAATTTACTTTTAATATAAACTTATTATGTACTTATATAAGATTATATAAATAATAATTTTAAAAATTAGAAATCTTGTATTTTTGAAAAAATATTATATATAATATAGAGAGAAATATAAATCGAAAAAATACTTTTTTGAAAGAACAGTTGAAATATGGAAAATAAGAAACAAAGTTATATAATTAGTAATGTAATTTATATTCTATGACATTTTTAAGTGCATTTTTAACAACAATTTATCTATAAAGGATAAATCAAAGAAGGCTTACAATAAGATATATATAAGCAATATTTATTTCTGGAAGAAATATTCACAATGCAGTGAAAAAATATATCTTTTCAGACGGATTTAATTATAGTCATTAAAATAATTATCACAAGCAGCATTTTCCAGAATGAGAGATTTCTATTTCAAACGTATCTCGCTCTTATACATATATAAATAATAAAACACATGAAGTGAATTGTTACATAAATAACGTGATTAGTTTCCCGATTTATTATTTATATTATTACTATCCAATAAAAAAAAAATATCAGAGAAACAAGTTACTTATTCTAGGGTTAACGTGCGAAGGCGAACTTTGGGCACGATTTCACGTATAAATACACGAGACGCGAGACACCAAGAGAGTCCTCGAGAGAGGCTTTCCGAGATGAAACGCCCGGATCAAAGGTTCTCCTTTCTCGCGCGCATAGTAATCTTGATGCGCCCGTTGCATCGAGAGAGAAGAACTCTCTTTGCTCTCTCCGCGAGCCATTGATAAACTCCCAGAGCTCGCGCGCGCGCGCGTGCTTCCATCCCATCTCATTTCGTAGATTACGTAAGTTGTCCTGCAAGCAGGAGCGATTTGCCGTAGACATTACATCGCGGTATTGTATTCGGTATTAACGTCACGATTGCAGTGGTCACCTGTTGGCCGGATCTTCACCGAGAATATACCATATGTTACTTCGTGAAATTACGCGACGACAGGTTAATTAATTTTCACGCCCCGGAAAGAGATGAGGTGACCGCGTGAACTCGTTTCCCGCGCGCCGTTTTTCTCACAATTGCGACCTGCTTCTCACGATTATTATCAGGGCTACCGAAATCATGGATCGAGGACTTATCGAACGAGTACTTGTTTCTTATCAGCGTTGGAAAATGCTGGAAAGTGTGTAGACATTTTTATGTAATTTTCTTTTTTGCCAAAAATTATTGCAAGGAATCCTATCCTAGAATAATACAGAAGTTCTTTGTTTACGGTTCTCTCTTTTGTACCAAATATGAATCCCTATTTATGTATATATTGATCTTTTGATAACATAAAAATGATTGCTCTTTCTATTAATACGGTTACTTTATTTTTATTAATATTCTTTAGAGACAACTCTAGTCTTACATAAAATAAAAGAACTTTTAAAATAGAGATTAAAAACTTTAAAAGATCTTCAAGAACGTGCTATGAATATTTTTACATCAATAATAATGCTTTTAATACTAATGTTTTTAATACTAATTTTATGAAATTAAAAACGCGGTAGGAATACCTTATAAAACAGCGGATCGAGTTATCATGTTCATCGAGCATGCTTAAGAATCGAGAAATACATCTCGCGACTCTCGCCTACAATTACCATAGAAGATCTATAGAAAGATTGAGCGAGGCAGAGAAATAGAAAGACTTCCTTGATTTTCTGTTAGCGTTATCTAGCCTGCAAGGGGGGTTATCTCCGGTTATCACAAAATTAATTTGAATAATACCGACCGACACATAATCAGCCGATCTCACTGTTAAAGCCAACCGATGCTGTTTATATCGCGTTATAATTATAAGCGCACGATAAATCGCATGTCGTCATCGCTCGCTGATCAACTAACCGCCAGAGTTTCACGAAAATAAAGCCTCTCCTGCAATAGATGCAACCTACAATCAGTCCAATAGTGAAATTGTTCCGGAAAGAATAAAAATATATAATGGCCTGCATCATGCAGCCAAGTGTTTAAATCGAATCAGACGTATAAAGACAGCATCGGCTGACTTTAAAAAATAAAATGATTGTTATTTTGCGATAAAACGTAGTCAGTTATATATAAAAAAAATATACTTGACAGATAGATCATCTTTTATGATAAATTGAAGAGTAAAAGGTTAAAAGTAAAACTCATTGTCAGAGAGCTTAGTGAGAGAGTGAATTAATTCACAAATATTGAGAAAAAATAGCAATATTGCATCTCGAATTTCTCTTCAATCATGCAAGAATCAAAATTGCAAGATAACCAGAATCAAAAGATTGCAGATGCCTTCGAAAAAATACAATATTGCAAAACATGTGTGTTATATGAAAAAAAATGCACATACAATGTGAGTGTATATTATATACTCGGCTTTATTTCTGACATTTTACAGACGGACGGATGAATAAAGATGACCATGCGTAGAGTTACCCCGGAGCGTGAAAGAAGAGAAGCGACGGTTGTAAATCGAGTCGAGTCCGCCTGACCTCCCGGAGGCTGTTCGATAACTTTTAACTGACTCCACAGAAAAATCAACGACCGTGTGTTATCGCGCGGCCTGCCCGCGTCAATCCGTGTTATCTTCGTTGCGGATATGTGGCAGCCAGAAACCGTCACGGGTGGCGTGAATCGTATGTATAACATAAATCAGATTTTTCTGCGCCCACATCTCGTTGATACTCGCCTTTATTTTCTTTTTCGAAAAAAAAAACAATGCTACGCGTATTTCTCATGTGACTTTTCAGGGTGAAAATATAATATTTGTGATAAATTGTGATGCTTGTTGCACATTGCATTTTTTTTAATGATATAAAACATGTATAAAAACATAATTGTAAAAATGATTCTTTGAGGATAGAATCGTCGGATTTTTTTTTGAAATCTTTTAGTAATATAATATACCTAAAGTCACCAGAGAGAATCTAGAAGTCAGGACTCTTGAAATATTTTTGAATGGATCATATTACGTGGAATAGACAAATGTTAAAAAGTAATGCGAATGTGATATACGAAAAGGAAATGAAAAAAAAACCATTTTTTTTTTTAATCGCTGACATTAATATGTATACTCACTTTTCGCAAAAACGCATAAAATTTCTGCTCACCTGTCGCCAAGTCGACGAAATAAAGTACTATGAACGTATGATCATATGACCATCATCAAAGCTCAAATTATTTGAATTATTAAGATTATGAATGCAAAATTATGCTTATAATTTTGAAGAACTTTACTTTCTTCGACATTTTTAAATATAATATCTCTCTGTATAAATATATTCTACAATATTATTTATATAGAGAGAGAGAGAGAGAGAGAGAGAGAGAGAGAGAGAGAGAATATATCTCGAGTTTTCTATAAAACAGGATTTTATGCATATGTGTGACATGCTTTTCTACATAACGCTTTCACGAGATGAGTCGTTACAAAGGGACGACGCGTTAACAAAACGGGGCACCACGTACGATTTAAACTTTTGCTTGCCGTGATATACGTGGTGTTCGAGACTTGTCTGTTTTTACCTACAATCAGTGCCAAATGCAGGAAAATGTGTTAGATTTGATAAAAAATCATTATTCACGCATTTATCGAGATATATACGCGAATTAAAAATTTAGCGTACATGAAATACTATTTTTCATTTTTCGCTCTTAATAACATAATAAAATAAGATTGTTCGATAGATGCAAACCTGATACACGCGAGCGTATAAGCTCGTACTTGCAAAAATAATCTCTTTACGGTATCTCCTAATTCCTTTATAAATTTACACCCGTGTCTCTCTGTCTGGTTGTAAATTCACTTGACGCACGCATCTCCTCGTAAAATATTATTACACTCCCATCTTCGCAGACAACGGGCGATACACGGTTCATACACATTATCCTCGCGATTGGAAACAATAAGATTAGCGTGACTTTCATGATCCTGAAGATTAATTAAATTTTGCACTGATAATTGCGATCATATATTATTTTAATCTGAATTTTGTAATGCCTTTTGATTTTGATGTATCTTACTTTTTAAATGATCATGAGTATTTAGAATTAAGATACGTATTTTCAAAATATTAGATAATTTCCGAAACATCTATAACTCAAAATGTCGCGATCAAACGCTATCTTCCGCATAGAAATCATCCAATTGAAGAGTCGTGGTTTAGAAGTGCTTTAATCACAATCGCCTTGACAATGAATTACTTTGTCCGGTAAAGATCATAGTACTCGAGTCTATCGATCATTGAGGCGATTGGCTGGTAGCGATGGATCCGGTCGCACTTTCAATTGCCATCGCTAACAATTACGGCGTTGCCCTAACGGTTTTCGCGTCTGTAAAAATGCGTCTCGTTCGTCTCACGTGCAACGGCCGCGGTGCGCACACGTATTTGTCGCACACGTTATATACCGCGCCGCGGCACAAGACTCTCTTTCGATACTCGCTCCTTTTCAAGGTGAGTCTTCGGGGTCCATTCACACGCACGCCGCGTTGTCGCCGTTCCCCGTGTACGTGACTCGTACGTGCACGCGTCACAAAACCACAAATTAAGTCTCACACGCGAGCTCCTTCACCGACACAACCGTACATGAACCACGGGCTTTCAAGCGACTCGAGCAAGGTACAGTCTCGTTGACAAGTGCACCTTCCGACTTGAGAAAAGTGCGGCCCTTCGTCCCTTTCTTTTTTTTTTAGCCGTTATGCACATGAACGTAAGATGGTTGCCCGATACCCATCTCGAGAAAATATTATACGTATCATACCTCAAACGCGAAATTAGCATTGATATAAGACTTTTATGCAGCTAAAGCTAAGCAATAACAATGCATTTATAAAATCTAGTTGGATAATCCGTTATCAGAGAGATTTCTCTCTATATATCTTATAATAAATTATACATCTGAATGAAATATAAAAATAATATAATTTCTCAAATATATTTTTTCAAAAAATATTACCGCTTGCTTTGCCGTTTAAATAGGATCAGTTAATCTTTGCATTTAAAGAAAGAAAAAATCAATTGCATCGGATTGATAGAACCGACAAATAATACGAATCGATTGACCATTCGAGAGATCAGAAGCTAAATAATAAGTCCGGACACATATACATTTACGGACGTCTCGTAAAAATGTTTTCTCGCAGACGAGGAAGGATACGCGTTTGTAAACGGGATAAATCCACATTTATATTCTTAAACGGGACATCCTGCGTGTAAAGCCCGGCGGCGGATACGCGCGGTTGTATCGTCGCCGACAAGGCGGAGAGCGAGAAGACGAGACTGGCCCTTACGACTTATTGAATCCGCGGGACCGCATCGGGAATAGCGGCGGCGACTGTGCAAATGACTAGACGTGGCTGCGAAATATTTATTCCCTCCCCGGTTGCATCCGCGCGAGCGGGAAACGCGATGCGGAATGTCCAAGGAAGATCCGATCGCAGGCTTCAGAGATATATGTATATATAACGTTCATATATTTATATAAACGTAAAAATTTTAAATATCTTTTGGAATTTCTAGTTGTAGGATGTATGCTTTTTATAAAATAAATATGTGAATATAAATCTTGATATCTAACCGAGACAGGAAATTTTATTTCTCCAATATTATTTTTGTAGCGAATATATTTTAATTAAGGACGTAAATTTCTCTAGACATTTTTACAAAATCTGTTCTCATTTTTTAACATAAATATAGAATATGTATTCAAGCGAGAGTCGCACCTTTCCTGGATATCCTGTACATCGTCCTTCTCTCGTCAGTACCTACTTCGAACACCACCGGAATATTTTCCTTTTGTGAGTATACCCCAAGTATTTACGATGTCGAAAGCAGACTTTGTAATGACGATGCTGCCCTCGAGGAAATTAGTCGTCGCGTTTATTTTAACGCGACCGTCACATGGGAGCGGATAATAAGGTAGTTTGCGTCTCGTTCTTCTCTTTGAGCTGGAATTTATGTAAATCGACAGCATGGTGCAAAATGCTTGCAACTTGCAAGAAATAATTTTCTATTTAAATATCATCCCATTAGATGGGAAAAACATCTTGATACCTTATTGCGGAAACAGAAAGTTGTGTGTCAAATGTCTACTATTACTAAAGTCGGATTAAGATCTCGCGGAGTCCTAAACGTGCTCGCTAAATAAATGATATCCTTCCTATTCCTGTATGTCTTCTATAATCTATCCGAGTAATTTATTCTATAATCTATATGATATCATAGATAATTTAAAATAAAAAATAAAGAAAATAAAAAGAAATTATTAGATCACAAAATAAAAATTTTTGTAATGAGTTGTAATAGAAACATTTTCAAATGTCTTGGAAATATTAATACATATATTTAAAACTCTATATATTATTTATGTCTCTTCCTATATATAGTAAGTTATCAAAATATATTTTTTTATGGGTAATAAAATGATTTTGTATTTTACAGAGCATTATAATACAAATGTCATATATGTTTTGCAAATATATATATATATATCTGTTTTGTTACATAAATACTTGTACATCGCTAAAAATTTCATATTGTACAATTAATTCATGTTGATAAATATGAAAAACTGGCACATACGAGTTAAATCTAAAGTAATCATCTTTTGAACCAATATGTGTCATAAGCGTGCAATAACACCACCATTATTTTTAGTAAACCGTGAATGTATAATAAATATTCATCTAGAAAACAGCAAACTCAAGGCGTCACAATGATTTGCCGTTTTTAATCGTTGTTGATACATATTTATAAATAATCGTCGTAGTAGGAGATGAGCATATCATTGTATGCGTACTAAATGATTGATAGTACGCTGCTTATTTATCGAGGAAGCATGTAATTGTGTGTGTAAGATTGCGCGTATTAACAGAAAATTTTCCGCGAGATTGTCATACGCTTGGTTTTTTTTTCTTCCACAGTGAAACGATCATGCTCAGATTTCGAAATATATACATTGATATATACAAGATGTCGAAATAACAGAATCAAGAAATATGGCAGACATTTTATGTCATTGAATTCTTATGATATTAATCCTGTGATATTTTTTAGCACAATTTGATTTTGATTTCAGGAACATTGTAAATCAGTGTATTTTACAGGACAATTTCATTAGCGATATTTTTAGGGTGATTATCATTTATATATTGAGTGTCATCAAATACTATTTATACAAAAAATGCTAACTAGGAGAAAGAGTTCTCTTTACATAAATCACAATATTTTTTTTTTTATTTGTTTAGATATTTCTCATATATTTTTGAAGATTAGAATAATTTTTTTTCTAGAACATATTTTATATAAAATCTTTTCCTGCGTTTTTAGAAGAGAATTTAAGATAATATATTTCGCAAAAATCTCTTTAATGAAACACTGCTTTGTTTGCGAAAGACGACGAAAGGCTTGCATTCGCGAGAGGATACGTGCCGGTTGGATTTCTTCTTATCGGCTCCGGCGCGATTTTCCTTGTGCACTGCATGCATGTATGTATGCATGTGCAGTTCTGCATATTCGTTCGTATCGCATTGATATACAGAGAGCGAGAGGCAGAGACTGCAGACACGACGTGATAAAGAGAATTACGATACTCCGTGGGGCAGCGATGCTGAACGCTCCGAGAACGACGTTGCACTATTCATAACGCGGTCTATATCGGGCTCGTTGGCGACTGAAAAGTTAAATGCGAATCGAAATGAATGAAATTGCGTGCCGGTATGTAGAAGGCGGCCGACAGGTGGAGTCTACTCCTTGCTCGCGCTTGTGCCATTTCATCCTATTTATAAGCTCTCCGTATTTCAGCAGATGGTACAGCATGAAAAAAAAAACCTGTCGTGATGCTAACAATCTATTTAATAAATATAGCAAAAATTTCTTTTATTCCCCGTGCTACAGTTTCTAAAAAAAGCAAATGCATGTTTGTCGGGAGTAAGTAAGTTTGATGAACAAGGTGATATTCAAGAGAAAGAATTGAGACGAAAAGATTTTTTTCTATCAATATATATATATTTAATAGGGCATTAAATTCTCTGGAAATTTTAAAGATTGATGTGACGGCAACCTCGTCTCATCTCAAGATTATATTGAACTCTACAGAAAATTAACTAAAATGTAACATTTTATTATTTATTTGCATCGGTCTGTTTATAGTAACTGCTGAAATTACATCGTTGAATAGTTAAGATGTCAATTAAAGTCATCATTTTCGTCAGGATTTAAAAAAGGTTTTTTATTACAGTCGTTTATTTGAAAGATTATAATCACTTATTCCGCGTGCATAACTACCTTATAATATAAAATAAATAATAAATAAAATATGTGTGAAACATATAAAACTCTACTTAGAAACACAGTAGTTATCTCTTCGTCTGGTAAAAGCGCGTATAAATTTAATTTACAGTGCGTTTCATTAGGGCAGTTTGCAGCTTGTTATTAGTACATGTGACGTATAATTTATAGCAATGTAAATATAGCGATAGGAATGAGATTAACGCACAAGATCATTCACGCGGAGAATATCCATAGGAAGAAGCCATCCTCTCGCATCCCCGAGTAACCACCTATATACATATAATCCCCGGCGGCGACGAGCCTAATCTCTCGTAATCGACACGAGAGAGAGAGAGAGAGAGAGAGAGAGAGAGAGGATTGCTGGCGCGGATTATGCGAACAATGATTACGAGCGACGAAACAATGGCCGTGGCGCGTTCACCTCCCACGAGAGATGATTTCAACTCCGGCTGGGCACAATCTCAGATGTGCGACAGGCGACGGAAAGAAAAAAAAAGATCTTTTATCGTTTATTAGGCATGCCAGACGCTTGCATAAACCGCGGTCGAGACGCGCGCCGCATAAGAGAATTAGCCGCGCGCAACTCGCGGCGCAAGACCTCCGGCTAGGACGACGATCGTTATTTACAGGCCGCGATTGGCCGATTCGCTTTAAGCGTGATGGGCCTCAAGTGGTTAAGAGTGACGCTGACGTTTAATGACAAGCGCCTGCTGTTGAAAATTGCCGGCTAACAACCGGCTACTTACAAAGTCCGCTGCGGGTGACCGTTACATCAAGCGAGTCGTAAAGCAATCGGAAAGCGAAAAACCCCGCGGCGCGGCGTGGCCCGCGACCCGTTAGATTTGCAATCGCATCGGTGAACTACGCTTCGTACGAGTAAAAGTAACGCTAATGCGGAAGAGATAGAGGTAACATCGCTAAACTTCAACCTTGGCTTAATCGATTCCACCATTCATTTTTTTTTTACTAGGATTATTTCAATTAAGAAAATGTCAAATATCATTAAAAAAAAAAAACTGTTACAAGATATCGTTGATGTCAAATTCTCATATGCCCTTTTATATCAAGATTTTTTTTTTATACTATGATTTTATGTTATGATCTGCAAAATGACTCGTTGATAAGAGTGTACTCGCGTATCGCGAGATGTTAGATTATTATTGCAGCTTTTTTATTCAACTGACGCGCGAGCAAAAGAAACATAGTAAATAAGTATTAACTTTTATAACGAGACATGAATTAATTACGTTAGCTGCAATTCAAGCAGATACAATAAAAAATGATGAGATTTAATCGTAACGGAAAATGATTAGAAAAATGTAATGTCTGATTCAAATTGTTTCATAAGATGTAAAATACATTAAATTAAAATACAATTTAATAATTATGCAAATTTATGACTTAAAAGGATGGTAATGTGACGGTAATATTATCTTTCCAAGCGTGACATGTGTGCGTGCAAAATATCGTCAGTATCGAATAACAGCGGAGAGAATAATAAAAATCGCTGCATTCGCAATAGCTGTGCTCACGATATGCAGCCGACACGATTGAAATGCCACAGCATGCACTCTTCGCCAACGTGCATTACAAAGAGGCCTTCGATGAAAAAGAAGCAGACGCCATGACGGATTTTCCGCGACGAGCAAGGTCAAGGGACTCCAAATCTAAAAGGTGTTAAAATTTCATAAATATATAATTTTATAATTAAAGTACAGTTGAATAATAACTCTTGACAAAATAGTGTAACTTATAAAATTCTCTCGTCAAATTTATGATAAATAACATTGCAATAAAAATTTATGAGAAAATAATTTACTTGGTGAACGATAGCATTTTATTAAATTAAAAATATTGTGTTAAAAAAGCGAAGTTGTCATATATTAATAACACATCGATTCTCATCTCCAGATACAAAATATTATGTCTTTACTTAATATTTGCAATTAGAAATTATCCTGCATAAATGTGTATATGGCAATATCCTACAATATTTTACATTCGACTAAACATTAACATTTAACGATATCTTATTTATTACCAAATATTTGCGTAAGAAAATTATAACAATGGAAAGGCAGCTCGAATCTCTGTTTAAGAGTTTCGCATTGAATAACGTTCAATTACAGTCTCGCATTGGCCGGCATTGTGTGTGTTTTTGCAATTTCCTCTCGTGGTGAGAGATTAAGCAGAAAACACGAAGCAAATATTTATGGATATGCGCGATTTCGCGACGGGTTCGCGGAAGTTGAGAAACTTGACGGTGGATCCAAGGCGAACTGGAATAGCGCGCGCGGGCCATGCTAAAAATTCGCCCGGCTGTTTACTCAATCATACTTACAAGAGGATACGCGATGCGTATCTCAGATCCTGCTCTGTATAATGATATGCGGCTAGTGGATGCGTACTAATAAATAACGACATGTCGAATTAAACGAAGCAGTCGGGCTGGTGATTCTGGTGGACGATGCATAAAACGCGGTCGCGTTTGCCAATAAACGGCCGAGAAATTAGCTTTCAATCGCGGTTACGATCGATGTCGGTGCGTCGGCAATCACTAATGATGTTCATCTAAGCGCGAATGACTTATAGGCATCGAATTGTAATTTTATATTTGGCCATTAATCGACTAAGTCTTTTCTTGGAGGCGAAACTTGAATCTATCGTTTTGATTATTTATATGGCGATGATCGCAAGGTAACGATGTTGAAAGCATTTAATTTTTTATTTGGGAAGCACCGAGTTGAATCGTTATTAAGTTGTGTAATATTAAGTTTATTTGATTTTCATGATTAACAAGAATGATAAAATTTATAATAATTAGTGTGTGTTCTTTAAAGTGTAGTTGCGTTTAAATATTAGACTAATTTTACTTTGAACATAAATGAATAAAATCAAACTTTTTTAAGTCGAATTAATATCTAATTGTATAAATGGCTAAATGATTCTTGTGCAATTCGTGTGAATAATTTTAGATTCCGGATATCTTAGCATAAGAGCTGTAGTAGCAGTGAGATCAAAATTGCAAATTATACTTATAGCAAAAAAGTTGTATCTCTTCCATTGAAAATAACTCTGACTATGGAAATTTTTCTGCATTTTTAAAGAACAATTTTATTTTTAATATTGAAATGAGGATAGTTAAGATGCTAATAAATGTGATGGCCAATCGAATTGAAGAAAAAGGCAGAAAGATCGGAGTTTCTGATTTATGTATGAGATAGCGTCGCTTTGAGATCTTGGTTACGTATGATTAATTAATGAAGAACGAATTTAAAACACATGATTTATCATACGAAAAATTTAATTCTTATTACAATTATAGATTTCTATAATAGAATTGTTTTTCTCTTGAAATTTTCCGATTTATAGTTGCTAAAATATCTTTAATGATGTGTTTTTTAATTGTAGAAAAAATTATATATATTAGTTATTGATAATGGTGTGTACTTTATTATATATATAATATATCTGTAATATTATACCCGTGAAAATATAAATTGTGATTTTTGAAATCCGTTCTTTATTTCTCATCGCGAGATTCACATCAAATTAAAGCACACGTGATCACCGCCATAAGTTTCGTGAGAATCTAGGAAGGTGATTCGATCAGCATTCACGTTGTCGATCTGCGCGAGGGCGTCTGCTCGTTTTCCCGATTCCCCATTATTATTGCAACCCGCATGACGACGCTCCCGCGCGCCACCCCATTCAAATGTGATTTAGAAATTGCCTGCTCCTCTCCGCACCCCCTCGTCACCCTTAAGTTGCATTAATGCTCCGGTACCAGACGACCAGGTCGCGTGTTGCTGACATACGGGCTCCTCAATTGGTATAAATTGCCGCGGACTGACGACGGCCGATAAGAGTATTTTGTCGCATAGTATACTGCGTCATACTAAAGAGATTAAAATATCTCGAAACGCTGGACATACGGAATAATATGTTTATTAATTTATTTGTTAATTGTACAATATTTTATTATTCTCATATGTATCGTCAAAATGTTATTATATTATAGAACGATGATTTTTCTTAACTGCTATATTATCATGAGTAAAGGGAACGAAACTCGGCACAGAAACGAGTTATGGAATATGATATTTTATTACTAAAACTATGTTACAATATTTGAAAACAACGGCGACATATATATTAATATATTATATAATATTTTAATATGAAAGATTAAAAGTTGTGTAGAAAATTGTATGTATGATAATATATATCTATAACAATTTATTTGTATATCATGTACGATACAAAAGATAAGGGAAAGATATGAGAAAATAAACAGAACTTAATGTACAGCCACATAATACATTAGGATCTTGTATGTTCTTGATGGCAAAGATGATCACGTTAAAACACAAATAATTTTGAAGAAATATGAGAATATCAAAAATATGCTAATCAACATAAGAAGTGAAGTCATATAAGTACACATCCTTAAAATGTTAAAAGTAAACGAAAAAGAAATACAAATATGACAAAAATATGACTTAATCTTGGCAATCTCACGTTACGTTTCTCATTAGTTCGTAATTCTCGCGTCATTTCCTCATTATACGAGCGCCGATTTTTGCCGGTACGTATACAATTTACTGATGTGATAAGCACATATTTTGGCTAATGCATCGGCGAGGATTTCGCGAATTCGCCGCGGCTCAAATCCTCGAAAATACGCCAACCGCAACGAAAGCCGATGCCGAGGAAGTAAAGAAGAGGAGGAAGAGGAGGAAGAGGAGTAAAGAAAAAAAGAAAAGTGTAAAAGGAGGAGCGACGCGCGGGGCCGAGGGCCACGAGGGAAGAAGTAAGAGTCGTAAAACGGGTTCTCTTCTGGCCCCCAGGGGTCCCTTCTTGCTGGCCTTTTTACACGGAGGCCTCTCCACGATCTTTCGTGTTAAACGCCGCGATGCTGCAACGAGCGCGCGCTCGCTGGACGTGGAAAAGTCTATGATTTCCGGTTTCAACGACGACGGCAATATTTCGTGCAAACATATCGGATTTTCGCACTTCGTGTTTGGTATGTTGAACAATCCGTGCGTGATTCGCGAACATGATTGTCGACGATCTTCCCCGAGCGACCGCTGAGTTGCGATAAGCCTTTAATTAGATCGAGAAGGTGTTCCGCGCGATACGCGCCTCTTGACATTTTATTTACTTGTTTACCTGCCCCGCGATAGCAGAGTTACTTATAGGAACTCCTTCTTACGTAATTGTTAATTTACGAAGCGATTCTGCCAGCTAGTAATTAGCAATTAAGAAGTAATCTTAATTTGTTAGTGCTTGATTCTATCATTTTTAGAAGAACGACAACAAAATAGACAGAAAAAAATACACGATATGTATGATTGGATATATTTTATGCGAATTTTTCTGCGTACAAATTTTCTACTTTTTTCAAATAAAAGAGCGATTAACTCTATAAAAAATTATGTCATTGGTATTTATGAAAGATTAGCGAAAAATGGAGAAATTTATGACAAACATAAACAGCCGTGAGTATACGTATAAAACGTAAATACGGGCTGTTAAATTAGTACAAATTGCTTCAAAGTAGATAAAGGCGTTCTACGCGCCTTTAAATGCGCTACGCGCGCGCATTACTACGCATACTATGGGAGAGTCGCGGTTGAAGCGCGGCTCGCGACGTAGGTAACCGACAATTTGTGTTTATGCTAGATTACACGTAGCAATCCCTCGTTACACACATCAGCCAGAAAACTGGGTGAAAGTCCATTAAACGCAACAGGTGCAGTTGCGTCAAGGTTCCCTGTAGCGCGTAAACGAATGATTTTTATGACAGAGGCGTTACTTTTATCTTTGGAAATGCCATGTCGATTATCTAATCATGCAGCATTATGTACGCTGACAAACAGAGACGCGTGAATTAATTTTTTTCTTTTTGTACGAACGCAGTAAAGTGAGTTTGTATTTGTTTCATTATATGTTTTAGAAAATTTAAGACGTATTTTGCTCTCTCTTCACATGCTAAGGTATATCGGTTGTAACAAGTGCAGCATTTGATCGAAATAGAATTAATTTTGGAAAAGGTTTTATTTTTAATAATTCTATAGAGTTCTTGATAGATTAAACAAATAGTTCTGGTCATTAAACCAAAAAAATGGTCAGAACTATTTGTTTAATCTATCAAGAATTCTAGAACTATTAAAAATAAAACTAGAAGCTCTCAACTATTAATGAGTTTTCACAAAAAGAGACGCCAGCTTCATACACTCGTTTGCAATCCCTTTTCTCTTCCTCCTGATTTCAAGGTTGCTTTATTCTGGAGACCTTGTTCCTCTTACGAGCTGTCGTTCGCTTTCGATGTTGTATGCACGTTCTTCCTTTCAGAAGCAACAATGTAAAATGTTTATATGCTCACCGTTACACCATCGCCGTGCGGGCGTTCGGCATGTATCAGCATAGATGCATTATAATGTAACGGATACCGAAAACATGATTATAAACATCGATAAATAACGTCGCGTCTGCATTTTCTCTTTCCGCTTATTTTTGCTTGAAAATGTTACTCACCGCGATTTCGCGCTGTTGACGAGGCACAATTTCGCGAATAATAATTCCGACCGGAAGGAAACGTTGAGAATGACCGGAAGTCGCTTCCGTGTTGTTGATAACAAACGGCTGTACCCACCGATTGTCAAAGATTGTGCGAGGTTGATCCCGCGTGTGTAGGACTTGACCAATACTCGTATAACATGGATCGGAAGGTAAATTTCAATTGAATTCAAATGATAAAATTTTATTATTTAATCGTATATTATGAGTTTAATAACAAATTTGAATTTATTTATTGATTTTATATCTCGACATTTTAGTCGAAGCGAAAATAGTTTCAGATACATCGAAGTATCTTTTATTCAAATTAAAATCGATGATCTTGGGATAGCCTGTTGTATCTGCGCGAATAGCATAAAATCGCATATTGAGAGAAAGAGAGAGAGAGAGAGAGAAGGATGATCGTCGACGATTCGCTTCGCCTTTTACGCCATTACGGCTTTGCATTCAAATCGAGGAGCCGTGCAACAATGCGTCTTCTTAGATATTCCTCTCGTATACCTTCGACCATCGTACGATTTCCTTTGGACAAGCGTTTTTGAAGTAGATCCTGGTTCGCGATCGACGGAGAACGGACGCGATTCTGAATGAACGTGTCGCACGACGAAGAAAAACATGCTCGTGTACATCTCATTCGCTCTGCAAGTATCTTCCTCTTTCTCTCTAACTCTCTCTCTCTGTCTGTCTCTCGCTCGAGATGGCTCCGAAAATTTAAATTACCGAGTCATAAGAGAGGGAATAAAAAGTTTGCGCGAAAGGCGGTTCTTGAGCGCAGCAACAAGTACTGACGAGAGAGGCGTTCCTCTCTTCCTTCTCCTTGAAGATCCTCGCGCAACCCTTGACGGAGTTCGATCACCTGTGCGCACGTTGCGATTCGCAAAAGAAATAAGGCGAGCTTCGTACAAGGCTCTCACGATCGAGAAATTGTCCTTTTAAGTGGGCGTGCAACGAATATTCAACCAAAACAGGACACCGTGACAGAAGGTGTTATTAAAGAAAATTGGGTTTTCTGAACGATTGCTTCGGCGAATATTGTACTCTACTGTTAAATATTTAATTGCATCTGCGCACACACATACAGAATCTGTATACGTGATATATATAATATTAGTAATAATTGGAAGTTGTATTTTGTGTCTCGCGAAAAAAAATGATTTATTTTATTTGCGAGGTACAAAGATTATATTGGTTAATAATCGTGACTAGCTTTTTTATTTTTTATACATATATTGCTTTAATAATAGAGAAAATATTTTTGATAATTACACAAGAAAACAGCATGATAGTTGATGATTTTATTCCGACAAATATTTATGAGAAGAAGATATCTTTATATTTTCTCTGTCAATCGAATCATACACACACACACACACACACACACACACATTAACTAAACGAATCTTGCCGAATCATTTGCGAGATTGGACCATTCGCCAATCCTTCTCCCTGCTTTTCTCCCTCCTTTAGGATAACAACGCGGGGGTCTTGAATCTGGGCCCGTCGAAGCCCGTGACTTTTGGATTGCTCTTGCCTCGGACACCTGCGAGGATTTGGCCGGGAGAAGAAAAGAGGGACTGTAGGGGCGGCCAGAAGGGGTCAGACCGGGGAGAAGGAGTGAGGGGGGACGAGAGGAAAGGGAGAAAAAGGGAGGATACGCCCTGGGGCAAAAAGGAATCGAAAAAATGAGACGCATCCCGCGGACGGGGTAGACCGGTTCGTCTGGTCCCTTGATTTGAAGCCGAGAGAGTATCCTCCTTCTTTTTCCTTCATTTTTACGCTCCCCTTCGCTTCCCTGCCTGCCTCGACCCCCGTATCTCACCCGCCGACACTCGTCCTTTTCCATTCCGAAAGGACCCCTCTTGCCGTTTCATCGCGATCGTTTTCGCTCCGCTTTTAAGGGCGTTGCCTGCTACCGTCCCGGTGGTTGCGCGTTGCACCTCCTGTAGAACTTATATTTACCCTCGCGACACATACGAGCTTTCCTCTAATTGGCTCAATGGTCCCCTCTCAATTCGCGTCGCGTCGTTAAATACGTCGCCCCCGCTGAGCAGCATCAGCGAAGGGATTAATTGCAGAATTCAAACATAAAATGTGTATCAACTCTTTGTAACAAGGTTTTTAAATCGATTTATATAGATTGGACAAAAAATGTTATTGTGATCAATATATTCATTAAAGACAGAACTTCAAGTATATGTATATTTATGTAGAGGAAGCCTCTTCTACACTTTATATGATTATATAGTTATTTCACAGAAATATTCACCGTTAAAAATTTTTGTACATTTTTTAAACTCGTTTAATTTTAAGTAAACATCCTTTAATTTGTAATGACATATATTGTGAAGATTATTAATTTCTTGTTATTGAAGGCATTATTCTTTTTAATGTATAAAATACTATCTTCCAATAGTATAAGTGATGGAATATGTGATACATCCTACATTATATTTACTGACTGAAGCGATTTTCCTTTGTAATATTTTCTACGAGACATTTATTTCACCATGTAATCGATGTGTTTAATTCTTTGCGCAAAGAACATGCTAATTATGTCGGTTACAGGAATAATAGCTCATCTCCGTCGTATCTCCATGGAAACGAAAACTGGCGCGGTTGCATAAGCTGGCACAATGTTGAGAAGAAAGTGTCAAGACGGAGATGTGGTAGGAATCGCGCGATTCGACGTTTCACACGTGAGACTTAATGTTGCACCGTTTCGTGTACCGTAATTATTGCGGGCTTTTCATATACAGTTAATTCGTCTCTGCAGCACGGAGAAAGGAGCTGCTTAATTACTGCGACGATTTCGTCCCGCATTTCAAGTAATTATGCATGCTGCAAAACAACCGCGTTGTTACAAAGAAAGAGGAGTATTAAAGCTTCATTTGCGTTTTATGCATACGATATGCGTCGTGATATCTGTGCCGTTGAACGTTAATAATATATATTAAGGACTGAATATTTAAAAATACAAAAGTGGCATTAACTTTCTTCTTTAATGGCTATTCGTTTGCAAAAACGATTGCATTATACCGGACAAGATTCACCGTGTAACGTGTTGAATCATCATATTTTCAATAGTTTACTTCATTAAAAAATAATTGGAAAATAATTCGTTCTAAATCGATCGATTTCATTTTATTTATCAATTAATCATTTTATTTATTGTTAAATTGTATGCATCTATATTAAAATTACGGCGAAGAAGGTAGTGAGCTTTTCCAAGAAATGATAGAATTAATTAAAGTTATTTCAAAATTAAGACTGCTATCTTAACTAACATTAATATATCGTATTCTTACTACATATTTAGTAATAAATAGAGCATTTAAAAAACAAATATATAGGATATTTCATATTAACTATAGAAGTTGCACATCTTAGAATATATTGTATAAAAATAAAAAATGAAAATTAATTAAGCTATAATATTTTTGTGATATTTTTTTTTATTTTTTGCTTTCAAAGAAAGATGATACTTTAGAGTTAAAAAAAAAACTGTATAAGAAAACAAGAAACAGTGCTAAGAAAAATAATATGCAGCGAAATATTTATTCTATAAGAATTGCAACGATATTAATTGAATCACACGAACCCGACCAAAACGATTCCGTCTGTCAGCGGTCAATTAATTGACGTAACTTTCTCCGTTTTCCATCTTTGAAAATCTTTTTGTTCCATTCCGCGTGCCAGCAGGTTTTCCCGGAATAAGGCAAAAAACCGGTCGTCTGATTCTCGGGAAAGCGGGACGACTATATCTCCGTCAAGTTTCGTAAGTTGCTTAAGATTGAACTTAAGCGGAGTATACTGCGGCTGTATGCGCATTTATTTTGTTGCACCCGGCATACCTTTACTCATGCATTAATTCATAAAATATTTTGCATCGTGTGAAATGGATACACAGATTACGTGACTGTAACAGTGACCTGTGATTAGAGCAGCGATAATCGGCGGGCGCGTATTTCAATACAAAGGCTTAGCCGCAAATATAAATGAAGTGAGAAGATTGCGGAAAAGATCTCGAGGCGCTCTTCTTCTCGTAGCGCGCACATGATAAATTTTTTTGACCAGAAATATTGAGTATTCGATATTTACGAGCTATCAAGTCTGGATTCTTAATAATCCTGGATTATTTGAACAGATTTCGATTTTTAATTATATGTATAATAATATAAACGATATAAATTTAATATTTTTAATATAATTTAATAATAATTTAATATTTTTAACTGTCGTTATAAAAAAAATTGTCAACAAAGTTAAATATATGTATTTTCACTTAACGAAAAGTCTGTCACTAATGTATCTTCGCGACGATGTTTCACCGATGTAAGGATTCCTCCTCGCTATCACCGATCGGTTTCGAGGACGTGCCGATACACGAGTCACACGATTCATTCATGAAATCTTGCGACACGCTTGCGCCGCGTTACACGCTCGATTACATAAAGGCGTCCTAAACGAGTGCTTCGCATAGGTGCGTTGCAACTACCCACACACTAGCAATGGTAGCACACTATGGTACGGTGATAGTGAGTGCGGTGATGTGTACGATGGTGGTGGGCGCGCAAGTAGGACAGCACTTTCCCTGAGTAGATTGCTCGACTCATTCCTTAAGCAGGATTTGTACTGACAAATTCGAGAATTATACATACGTAAACCATAAGAAACAAATCTCGAATAAATGCGAAGAGAAAAGTTTATCAAGTTGCGAAAACATGAAAAAAGCTTAAAGTAAATAGGAAACAAATTGTTGACGAAGATATTAGAATAATTTTAGCAATATATGTAAATGTAATTTAAAGAAATATCCATAAAATTAATATACACGAAATTTGTATGTCACATAGATATATTTATTATATCTTTATTGCGCGTAGTTTTTTAGAAAATGTGTTGCGTAATGTGAGGTTCTTATATCTGCTTATTTTAATGATAATTAAAATAAGTAAATAAATATTTACATTGCTTTCTATTAGATAAAAAAATTGATTTTACATTCTACATAAAAATATAAAACGTTTATTCTCAGATAAATTAAAATAAGAAAATGATTAAAAGAAAGAAAATCTCGCTTATATGAATGCACCTTTAAATTCGCTCGCGCGCTTCGTCGCGTGTATTCACGTACACGCATCGACATACGCGCGATTGTGGATAAACACACGTACATGGAGCGAGAACGAGAGTTGCTTTAAAGCTCGAGCGGGTTCGATGTAATCGACCCTTTGTCGTGGGAAACGGCTACTTTTCCTTCCGACTGGCTGAACACAACTTTGACCGGGAAACCATTTTTATTGCTCAACCCGTATGCGCCATTAACTGCCTCGTTCCATATCTCGGTAAATGAATTGACGAAAGGCGAGCGCTTTGTTTCGGCCGCGTGCTAATGTGAATTAAACGTGCATAACGCCGCTTCTCGATCCTATAAATATCATGTGCCGCGGACCGTTAACTTATGATTTTAATTTAATTTAAGACAATGGGTAATCTAATTACGAAAACTATAATAAAACATCTTGTGGATTATTACGATTTGTTGCAAAAGAGTTATAAAATTAATTAGAAGTATTGCTCAACGGTTATACTACACAGATAGGATTGCACATCTTAAAGAGAGTATTGAATTTAAATACATTTCCCAATTTTTCGGGCTATCTGTGTCATGAGCGCTGAGCGAGAACATTGACGAAACGATAGAATTGTCTTCTAGGCGTATACTTTCGTTTGGTTTCGCAAGATTTTCACTGCCGTTTCCGCTCTGATTCTATACGTATTCTCTAGTATCACTCGACATGCCGTGTTTAACTTTCCGCATCGTTAGAATCGAGTATTAAAATTTCAACACAATTTTGATGAACCTTACGTGTCTCACATCTATCACATAATCTTGTACTAAAGAGAATTTAAAGAGAATAATTATATCCAATAAAATAATTTAAATAACAACCAAATATAGTTTTCTTATGAAGGTTTTGCATCTTTATTTTGCAAAATATTAAAAAACTCACGGTTATTTATAATATTCGAAAATAAATAATATCTCTGTGTGTTTGCTTGTAATAATTTATCTAAAATTGACGGTCACTCGCAGTTACATCGGTTTTAATCGATTAGAATTAACAAGTACAATTTGTTTCTTTCGTAGATAGGAAACCGATGAAATGGGTTTACTTATATAATCGCACCGAGACTTTCTGATATCGCAAAATATAGAAGAAATTATCGCTACGAAAAAAAAAAATTAAAAATTTACTCTTTAATTTCTGGTAATGAGCTCTCAACGCGCGAATTATCGCGAGCTTCGAATCTGAAATTCGCATGAATCGGGGCACAATCGTGACGTCATCTCCGACTGCACTTTTTCGTCTCATTTCTTTCGCAATGCGTCGATTAATTTCGTCTCTCTCAATTGGCACAATCGCCTCGTCGATAAATGACTGTTTGATATTTTCTCAATGTACTGTCTTTCTCTCTCCTTCTTCTTTCCCTCCGCTACGTCATTTGGATCGCGATCGATAAACGTGCATAATATATTAGCGCATGACAGGGTGATATCGGCGATGCGGACGATGGATACAATTAAGCATGATCGATGATTCGAACGACCGAACGGCCAAGCGGATCCAGAAGTGCTTAACTGCTCGACGAGACGGCGGCGTGTTGTTTCGAAGCTGCTCGGCAGACCGCCTCGATCGACTCGAATTAAATCTGAGAAGTGTAACGACGTCACGTCGTCGTCATTTTTTCGCGTGTGCAATCTCGTTTGCTTCGATCGAAAAATAAACGATCTTTATTGGTACATAACGAATCCTTCTCCGACATTGCGTGTTGTCGCTCATTCGTTTTCAAACATTGTGCATTGGAAATAATTATTACGACAGAGATTATAAATAACTATTTCCTCTTCGAAAATAATGTTATATTATAAATGATACTGAAATTTATTTCCGAAATATCCTTAATGCACTAATGATTTTAATGATATTTTATAGACGTTTTTATATATTTTTTCTGTTTACGATATTTTCTGATACGTGATTTCTATCATGGTAAAATAAATTAAAAAGTATTGAATCTATGATACATTTAAAAATAAGGTATGATTTTGTGGATTCAAATAGTTGATTATTTCAAAATTATTATTTTTTGTAATCTATTTAATCTTGTTCTAGGAAATTATTTCCTGGTTAAGAATTCTTATATACGCATCCTTTATACGTTTTACTAATCCAAAAGATTAATTAACGCATAATATCGTCGAATATCCGTTGACGAAGAAAGCAAACCGTCATAAAACGCACAGCGAACGCGAGGGGAACGAAGTTTTGAGTTCATGACTGTTGGCAACACAGTCGACGAACAAAGCGAGATTATTTATAAAGCGAGCGAAGTCGAATCCTGTCGTTCTTGTAAACGAAGTTATTTTCGAAAGTGACTTCGGGGGTCCCCTTCGAAATGAACGTGCCGAAGTAAGCCTCATGAAATCCTCTGCCAGGTTGTTTCAAACTCTCACCGGATTAGACATTTATTTTTATAATCGTGTAAAGAAATGTCGCTTGATGCTGCGTGCAAACAAGTCCAGGTGCCGATCGTTACGCGAACGATATTGTAAGTTTCTCTTTCGCATGAACGTAAATTTTATAATCAACGTATTTCAATTCTGCCACGATGTCTCGAGGTTATTCCGTTTCATTTTTCGCAACTTTGGCGTTTTTTAACGGCGACTGTAAATAATTATCGCGCGTTATAATTTAGTATTTATTATACATGTATTGATTTTAAAACAATTATTTGTTCCAATATTTGCGAAACATGATGAAGGAAACATTATCAATAAAAAAGGAAAAATTTGACAGATTAATATTTGTTAACTTAATATTTATTTCAGAATGGCTGAAAATGCCAATTTTTTAATTTATATATACTCGGTCATTTTTTAAAAATCTACGGAGACATTTTAAAGGTTTTATTTAGTAATTATGTATTTATTTATGTTAACTATTTAATGTTTTTATATATTATATGTTTCTCTAGTTAAAATTAAACAATTGTAAAAATTATTAATGGTATTGTCACGGTATAAACCTTTGACTCTAGGCCAAAGAAAGCGAGCGAAGCGGAAGTGATTATCAATACATTATGTGTCTCTAAAAATCTACATCATTCAAGGAAGGAAGTCACGTGCTCAGGAAGTAAACCCAGCCGGGAAGAGGTGCTCGACGCGAAAAGAGTTCGATTAAGACGGCTTTTTGAATGCGATGCAATCAAATTGGAAAATTTGTTACGCGAACTGGGATACGCTTTCATTCCCACGCAACCTTGACCTTTTTCGCCGCGTTTCTTTCATTTCGTTTCTTCTTAGGACCTTGAGATTTAATGGATCGGCATTAAATGACTGCACTTTCATCGCTTTCAATTTCAAATGCATTTAGTATCGTATTTCCCTCAACGTATCGCGTACCAAAAAGTTGCCGTTTGAATATTTATGATAAATTCGAACTTTTGCCAGCGATTATTTTTACGACTCGCGCGAAAAAAAAAATCAAATTCATATTTAATTTAGCAATCAATGTTCGGATTAACAAGATAAAATAATAAATTTAGCATTGAAACCGTAATGTTGAGCCTTTTAACAATCATTAAAATAAATAGAAATTAAAAGCTTTATTAATGAAAATGTAATTCCATTTAGAAGGTGATCCGTTATTATTATTCCTCTGAAATTTATAATCGAACGAAATTCAAAGTTGTAATATAAATTCATTTTAAATATAAGTGGTACAGAAACACTTCCCGGATCTACAATCATAATCAGTTTTAATTATTGGCTAATTTGATTCAACGTAGTTAACAATGTAAATTAATGTTAATTTCTATTTAACGTGAATTTCTGATCTAGACTTTCCAGGCATCGAAGAATATCAATTTCTAATTTGAAAATTTTTCTAAATATTCACAAAAGTAATTCTCTTGCGAAGATTTAATAGATACGCAGACGGGAACAATATTGGGGCACGAATAATTATAATAAAAAGTTTTAGACAATTTAGTTTAATAAAATAATGAAAGTATCTAGTTAAATATAAACGAAGTAAATATAAAATAAATAGTATCAATGAGAAAGAAGAGACTCTATAGATTGATATATTATTTAAACGGTTATGAAACATATTTGCTCAATTTCTGTTATTAATCTGCCGTCTGCAATTTTTATCAACAGAACATAAACTTATTGCGGACATAGTTAATGCCAATCTGCTACAATTTAGTGATTAAATCTACAGCTATACTGCTGTTTATTGATATTAATATTTTACCATGTGGATCTGAAACTGCCTTAACATTATATATAACTCTTATATTATTAATACTGTAAAATTGGGTTATCTTTTTTTATACATTACTTTCAAATTAAACGTCTTATGACGTCTTGAAGATGATTTATTATCTATTGACGGTACATACATAATATATACGCACATCTTACCGTGACATAAATAAAATATATAGATATATTTTACACGCTGACGATGAGTGAAAATAAAAAGTGATTATTTTCTCTCTTGCTCTCTATTATACTTTGGTAAAATAGTTCTTGCCGAAAAGGGGAAAAAGCAGAGAAGGTATCATATATACATTCGTCATACAGGCTTGAAAAGTACATATTTTTTTATCTTCAGTTTTATTTCTTTTTCTTTTTCTATGCGCAACTTAATCTGTTTCAATCATCATTACTGTTCTGATTTGTCATGACAATTTCGCCGCGTCAAAAGCATATATCGAATTACGAACTATGCTGCATACATTTCCTATTGGACGGCATATTACGGCACTGTGAATCGTTCTCTTTTGCGAGATTTTTCGAGGGGCCATTTCGAGCTCTTTCATGGGGCCCTTCGCATTAGAGAGGTTTTTCGTTCTTTTGACCGTGAAAAGTCTTGGTCCTTCGTTCACGATGAGTTGCTTTCGTACGTTCCCTACGAAAAAGCGCACGCTTCTCTGCTCGAGATTCATCGTAGCGTCTTTCGTGACATCGCATATTGCGCGCGTAGACATATTTAAGATATTTAACTTGATTTTAAGAATATTACGCATATATATACACGTATACAAGTATGTCGCGCATAATTATAAATGATACATGCAAATTTTTTTAAATATTCTGTTTATAATTTTTGAGGGAATAGTTTATTTCTCTCTCTCACTCCTGGTTTTATATATTTATATGTGTATATATATAAAATAAAATATATTTAGAGGAACTTTAGAGAAATTTTATACTTTTAAACAAATATATGTTTAATTTTATGTTTTAAGTAAAATTCGATCATATCTCTTGCCTTGATATTTTATAATAACTTCTATGTTTCAAAATCTCTACTCGCTGATTAATGCACGACATACTGCATGCATGCACGCATACTTTCATGAAAAAAAAATACATCTATTTACGTATTATTTGGAAACATTCAAAGATCATTTGCTAGGAGCTTTGTGTGTATGCATATGAAATCAACTAAAAATAAAACCGAATTATTCTACGTTATTGAATCGACAATTTTCGGAATTATTGTCAATCACCATCAAAAAAAAAAAAATTTTTGGTTCAAAAATAACAGAGTAGCAGTACATTTGCAAAAAATGAAGAGACTCTCTCTCTCTCTCTCTCTCTCTCTAAACGTAGAGATAAATCAGCAAAGCGTCATTAATAAGAATCTTTGCTTTAATTAATAAAATTAACAAAAATTGTCGCAATATATTAACAAAAAATACTGCTCCATCGCTCTCAGAGTAGCCATGTTGATCGTGCAGAGGCACTTGTCCATTAATGTTGTGCATATCAGATACAATGATATGAGAAATATTACATTGGTGCTATCACATACACTGATACGAAAAGGAAACGCATTCGTACATGGAGCATTGAGATGTTTTATGAAAAATGTATGTATGAATGAAATATATGTATGAAAAACATATTTGAATATTTTCCGCCAATGACAAAGTTATCATCAAAAATTGAGGCGTGAAAGATCGATTCCATCTTCAAATAGATAGAATCCGCTTTAAAAATCGGAGTGTTCATCACGATTAAGCAAATCGTGCAGCGGACAGTATCCTGATGTTGGAAAATCGAAGCGTCAGGATAATCCTATTTTTGATCTTTTTAAGAACATAGAAGCCACAATGTGCTCATCGTCGCAATTAAGTAGATCGTGCGATATCTTTAATTCTAAGCGGCGCGACGACATTCATTTCTCTTCTTCGATTTTGAAGTGCACTTGTAGGAATTAATCGCTCTTGGCGGTTTTCTTAATTAACTATCCACTGAAGAACGCTAGTATCTGCACCACCAGTCGATACCAATCGGGAATCATCTTGCAGAAATGAGACGTTGGTCACGTGACTCGAATGACCACCATAAGAATGGTATAGTGACTGAGAAGTTTAAATTATCCAAGTGGAAAGAATCTGTGGGATACAGTACAGAAATCAAAAATTCCAAATTTCAAAGATCTTTCCAAGTAGAATAATGCAATAATTGCACAAAGAAATAAATATTTTTAACGGAAAGTTTTGCTTACTCCAGAAATATATAGAATGTACAAGTTTCCAGTAGTATTTCTACATGTAATTATGATTATTTTTTCAGACCCTTGTGTTTCTTTAGCCATTCTTCTCCTCCTTTCTTATTTTATTTTAATTTATCATAAGTTGTGTTTAATTCAATAAATTATTAAAAATAATTTTACTCACAATAGAGCAATTCATAATCTCCGCTGTTACTACGTAGGTACTGACCATCCACGGACCAGTCCAGATGAGTTATAAAGCTCGAGTGTCCCTGAAATGAAAGAAAATCCATACGATTATATACGTTATTGCATATATTATTATATTATAATAAATTGCGAGCATGTCTTGCGTTCTTTTTTTTTTACTGCTCTATAAAATATTAAATAATTGATGTTATATAAGTATTAATATTACATAATGTTATGATAAACTAATACGGTACAATTCTATTATCTATCATATTATAATCGTAATATTTTACGCATAAGCAGTGGTTAAAGGTGCGTGCGGGTGCTAAGAAATTAAATAAAAGTTTAGCTACGTAATTGATATTATTCTATTCGTGTGTGAGAATAAATAGGTATATATATATATATATATATATATATATATATATATTTATTTATTAATGCAATTTAATGCGTATTTACAGTTTTGAGATTAGTAAAGTACACAAGTACTAAAGTTTAAAGATTTTATGCGAGCACATAATATAAAATAATTTAAATACACTACCTTCGGCTGACATGCTGGATGAGAAAATAACTTGACTTTTCCAAAATCGTCACCCGTAGCTAAGAGCTTGCCATCGCCACTTCGCGTGCAATTATTTACGTCGGTACCATCGGCACCCTCCGGCCAAATACCTATCGTCTCGAATGATATTACGCAGGTATGAGTTGCCCAATCAACGTTCCTTAACATTGAAGATTGCGGTATTTGACGACACACGCCTGGATTCCCTGTAAATTATAAAAATTTACTCTAATTATTAAATTTATCTCAAATGCATAATCAAGTAAACATTGTATCTTTGTCTTTCTCTCTTTAATTGAAGTAAATTACAATATTTTTTCTTATTTTCCCAAGAAAAAAATTTTTCATAATTATCGGTTGTACATTTTCTACAAATAATAATTTAATAATAATTAGACAAATAATAATTATAAATTCGCAATACTTATAAAAACTTTCAAAAACAGAATAATGCAACAGATGTACATGTGAGAAGTTTAAATTATCCAAGTGGAAAGAATCTGTGGGATACAGTACAGAAATCAAAAATTCCAAATTTCAAAGATCTTTCCAAGTAGAATAATGCAATAATTGCACAAAGAAATAAATATTTTTAACGGAAAGTTTTGCTTACTCCAGAAATATATAGAATGTACAAGTTTCCAGTAGTATTTCTACATGTAATTATGATTATTTTTTCAGACCCTTGTTTCTTTAGCCATCTTCTTCTCCTCCTTTCTTATTTTATTTTAATTTATCATAAGTTGTGTTTAATTCAATAAATTATTAAAAATAATTTTACTCACAATAGAGCAATTCATAATCTCCGCTGTTACTACGTAGGTACTGACCATCCACGGACCAGTCCAGATGAGTTATAAAGCTCGAGTGTCCCTGAAATGAAAGAAAATCCATACGATTATATACGTTATTGCATATATTATTATATTATAATAAATTGCGAGCATGTCTTGCGTTCTTTTTTTTTTTACTGCTCTATAAAATATTAAATAATTGATGTTATATAAGTATTAATATTACATAATGTTATGATAAACTAATACGGTACAATTCTATTATCTATCATATTATAATCGTAATATTTTACGCATAAGCAGTGGTTAAAGGTGCGTGCGGGTGCTAAGAAATTAGATAAAAGTTTAGCTACGTAATTGATATTATTCTATTCGTGTGTGAGAATAAATAGGTGCATCGCATTGCGCTATTCTACAAAAAATTGCGTTTATTTAAAGCGATTTCGTGCGCAACGCGATGTCCTTTCTACGTTTTCAAGTGGCCGAAACACAAATCTTACTCCGTGCCTTCGAATCCGCTTTGGCTAGAAATGGAAAAGAATGGTATTCAGTAGGTATCATTAAGGCTACGTAGTAAGGTTTGGCAATCAAACATTTGCTGATAAAACATATTTCATCGTATTTATATTACTAGTTCTAAAAATTATATTTACAGATAATGCTATATACATATATGTATAGTCTTTGTAACAATTATCTACAAACAATCATTTGTTAATGACGTAATATATACAATCCAGGATAGAAAAAATGGCTTATTTTTTTTTTTTTAACGATGGAAGCAAGTATAATCGATAGTAGTATTATATCTTTGTTAACGTCGTTTTATTAAAGTTATTTTTATCAGTTTTAAGCTAACGAGTCGTTAATAAAGATAATTAGTGATTTATTATAAAGAGATAAGTATGTACTCACATTTAATATTTTTATTTACAACACATATAACAAGTAGTATCAAGCATGTTATAATAAAATAAATTTAAAATTAAAATGAGATATATTGCGATTTTATAGTATAAAAGAAAATATTAAAGAAATAATAATTTTTATGATAATATATTAGAAATTATAAAACGACATTACGAACATAAAAAATAAATTTTGCTTTAAATGTAACATTAAACTTATATAAATAATGCTTGATTGAAAACTATATAAATAATAGCTTGATTGAAAAATATTTTATTCATATAATATCAAAAAATTCTATTGATATATACAATAATAAGATATGAATAACATTAAGAACTTACCATACACCGTCCGACGCGGCTATACTTGGTCGCATCTTCATTCACTTGATAGATATAAATGTAATTATCTCTAGAGCCGAGTGCGAGCAGAGTACCATCGGGTGAGAATTGAACGACCTGAAAATCACGATGAAATAAGATGCGAAAATAACTTTCCATCATAAAGTTCAATCATATCACATTTCATTCATTATGCTCGTATATGTTTTAATTAAAAACATCATCAAGTTATTTTCACAGAAATTGATTTTGAAGCAATTTTTAATTTGTAATGAGGCATTGTGTACCTGAATAGGCTCTGAACCATCGCTGTGATGTGTGTACAATTCTCGTGTTTCACTATCAATACCCAGCCATTTCCCGGACACACAACCGACAACTATGATATTGCCATCCGGTGAAAAAGCGATACTTTGTGCTTGTTCCTAAAGCATAAAAGTTAACAATTAAAACAATTTTATTTTTATATTATATTATTTTACATATTACGTATAAATATAAAAAAAATAGTAATTGAGTTTTTACTGTCTCATATTTTATTTTACAATATTAACCAAATTGCACTTTCAAAATATTAATTTCTAGAAATGACAGATATTTCGTTTCTCATAAGAAACGAGAATTAGAATCATCATTTATTTTATTTTATTGATATTCGTAATTTATTCTATATATATTATTAAAAAATATTTTCCTATCTTTATTTTTTTCAGCTATTTAAACGTGCTTTCTATTTCTTCTAAATAAATAAAGACTATATACCCCGATGTCTTTGCTCCACACCACGGTGTGGCTCAGACTGTCCCACATCTGCAATAATCTGTCGTGTCCCGCGGTCGCAAACTGTGGCAAAGTCGGATGAGCCGCAAGTCCCCAAACCTCTTCGGCGTGGCCTAGCATAGCTGGATTGAAACCCATTTCAACGTCGCCGACGAGAATGCAATTTCTCGTTGTGCCGACTAACAATTGAGTGCCCCTTCCTTCCGAGAGAGTTCGAATTCCTCCAAAATGATCCTCGATCTATCAAATAAATAGATCGTTTTTTATTTTACACCATGAGAAAATATCGTGTACAAATAAAACTGGACAAGCGTGCATGTTATGTCTTAAATTTAATATCAAGTTTCTCTGACTTGCCTGGGCATCTTCTCCAGTCAGATTCAAGGATGCGTCAAAATGTAGAATCCGACCGTCCTTTCCGCCTCCCGTGACAATATTCCCATTCTTTAGAACACATATTGAGAAAATTGATCCTTCGTGGAGATTCCTCACTAGCCTTGAGATTGTATTAGTGCCTATATATTACAACATGAAACAAATATCACGAAACATAAAATAAAACTGTAGACTTTATAAATAAGCAGAGATATTATTAAAAAATAATCTTTATTTTGAAAAAAAATAATTTATATAACCTCTTCGGCGTGGCCTAGCATAGCTGGATTGAAACCCATTTCAACGTCGCCGACGAGAATGCAATTTCTCGTTGTGCCGACTAACAATTGAGTGCCCCTTCCTTCCGAGAGAGTTCGAATTCCTCCAAAATGATCCTCGATCTATCAAATAAATAGATCGTTTTTTATTTTACACCATGAGAAAATATCGTGTACAAATAAAACTGGACAAGCGTGCATGTTATGTCTTAAATTTAATATCAAGTTTCTCTGACTTGCCTGGGCATCTTCTCCAGTCAGATTCAAGGATGCGTCAAAATGTAGAATCCGACCGTCCTTTCCGCCTCCCGTGACAATATTCCCATTCTTTAGAACACATATTGAGAAAATTGATCCTTCGTGGAGATTCCTCACTAGCCTTGAGATTGTATTAGTGCCTATATATTACAACATGAAACAAATATCACGAAACATAAAATAAAACTTTAGACTTTATAAATAAGCAGAGATATTATTAAAAAATAATCTTTATTTTGAAAAAAAAATAATTTATATATTATAACAAGTCTTTTTGTCTATTCATAATATTTTTGAAATCAAGATACTTTTTTTTGTATTTTGTTCTAATAAAAAATTAACGAGGATTATTACGAGGAATTATGATTGCTATATTAGAAATTACCTCGAGCCCAAACGATGATGTTGCCATTGCTGTCGCCGGTGAGAACGTCGCCGTTTTGATTGAAGGCGACGCAGGTGACGTACCTGGGCTTATCCCTGCTCTCAAAGACGCCCATACGTTTGTACAACATACCACCATTGTCCAAGGACCAGAACGACACGTGTCCTTTTCCGCAGGAGACGATCTGATTTCGTTCCAACGGATGCCATTCGGCGCAAACCACCGTGTCGACAGAGCACTGCAATCGGCAGTCATTGGCCGTTAAATAGCCTGCTTCCGGCCAGAATATACGCGAATCGTGATTATATTCGCGATATTATGGATAGGTACATATACATATATATGCGTGTGTGTGTCACAAGAATTTTTTATCGCGTCGTTACGATCGTTACATGCGTGTCGTATTGTTGCGTGTTTGTCGCGTACCTTAGTTTCCGTCACTTTGGTGCCACGGTCGCTCTTCTGCCAATCCCAGATCGATATATTGTGATCGGAGGTCTCGTCGATGGCGCACAGAAAATTTCCACCGTCAGCTTTGGAAAACGACAGACAGCAAATCGATCCGTCGAATTCGCCATTGCCAATCACGCTGAGAGTCGTTAGGCTCACAGAATTCCATATTCTAATGTGTGGCTAAAATTCAAGATGTCGAGATATTTTTATTATATCATAATTTAGCTACAAATTATATATAATTAGAATGTTCTTTATTTCTTTTATTTATTTGCTCGATGATATTTTACCATAGCATCTCGACGATCCGTTCCGCACACTTGTCCCGTCGCGACGATCAATTTATTAGGATGAATCGCTAAGCTGTAACAAAAAATATGAAATTAATATTGTTTAATATAATTTAATAATATGAAATTAATATTATTTAATATAATTTAATAATATCAAAGTAATATTATTTAATATAAAATCTATAGATTGCCTACAATATTCCTTTTTTTATTTGCAACAGATTAATGAAGAATTTATTGTGTTTTTTAATTTCTTAACATTATAAAGAAAGAGAGAAACATCAAACACATCTTTCTATTATGATTTTATTGAAAAGCTTAAACTCAAATAAAATAATTTAAAATATAAAATATATGAAAGTAAAATATATATTGAGAATTCTACATATATAAAATATATTCTTACATGGCTGTTTTTTTTTTAAATACTTGTCGGCATAAATCATAACGGCCAAATATTTTAATTGTCTACATAATATTTATCGTTTTCTTTTTAATTTCTCGCTCACCACTTAACGTCGTCCGTATGACCTAAATAATGCCTCTGACTGTGTTCCTCCATGTTGTACAAAACGACAACCGCCGCGACGAAGTATACGATCTCGCCAGTCGGCAGCAGGTGTAAATTACTACGGCAGTCTCGGCCCCGGTATCCGTAGACCCAGTCCAGCTTCAATTTACTTTGCGGCGGCGTGCTAACTTTGTGAAGATCGTAGGATTCTATCATGAACGTAGGGACGTAAAGGACGACCGGTCGGCCGCGCAAATACATGCGAACGGTGCCCTCCTCCTCGTTGTACTGCATATCTCTGGTGCTGCGAAAAGATCGCTCGTTTTTATATTTGTCTCTCGCTCGTTCTTACTGTAGTTGTACTTTAGGACTGATTATCTCATGTTTTAATTTTAATTGAGTTTCAATGAAAAATTTAAAGTAGGAAGATACTTTCGCGGCAAAAATGTTTCGCAGAGAAAGACAAATTCTCGGATGGAATATGATTCAATTAATAAATTTACTTCGCGTTCTCAATATTATTTTCTTCATTTTCTTTATATCAAACCATAATTTGCAAAAGAGAAATTTTGAGAAATTTCTTTAATTTAATATGATTTCTAACTTATATAGTTACAAGAATGTGATCCCAGGAAACAAAAGTCGACAATTTCCTTTTTTTTCTCACGTTTTATTGCAAATAACGGCGATCTGTTCTTCACTCCGTGCGAATTCCCACGAGAAAGCTTCGTGATTTTGTTTGAAAATTCGCAGGGACCGCGACCGTACTCTTTGATCGCACTGCTCGCGCTAGACTGAGAGAATTCGTCAGACTTTCCGTGTCGATGTGGTCTGGTAAACACGACGAATGACTCACGCGGGCAATGAGATCGGCTTTATTACTTCGCGAAGCGTGTTGCGCCGTGCGCGCCGCGTTACATCATTTTGCATTCTTTTTTGATACTTTTGATGTTACACCCGTGATGTCTGCTCGTCCCGAGTAGGATTAACTCAAGGTCTTTCAGGCCTCGTTTTAACGATCGACTCGATTGGGAACGAGGAGGGTCGCTTCGTAAAGCTGCGAGTTAACAGCGTTCTTCTCGTGCAAATTTTAATCTTTTAATTAATTTCAGTATTTTAGCTCATAAAATACGTTTCTACAAATTTCGCGATTTCTATTCTGATGGCAACGATTCTGTTTCTCCAAGTATCTCCCGTAGAGCAAAGCGAATCAATGCGATGCAAAATGAAGAAACGAAGGACCTTGACTGAATTTTTTTTCTTAAAATAAGAATTTGATGTTTTCGTTGCTCATACTTTCACATTTATTGTAATGTTTGCGAATATAGTTATATATAAAATTTTTCATTAATTGAAATTCTCAATCAATATCTATGATGTCGAAAATGATAAGATTAGAATATAATATTTTCTCCGATTATATAATTCTAATATTAAAAATAAGCATATTTCTCTCTGAGACGAATCATCACATTTCCAAAGAAATTAGCGTATTTATAAACTTTCATGATATGATATCTATGATTCGATCTGATCGATATATTTAAATAAAGTTCGTGTCGTGTTCGCCCGCAATAATGCAACGAGCAAACAAGGGACAAAATACTTCCGAATACATTTTTGACGTTGAACGATGCGGGAAGGCAACAGGTATGATAGGGGGATCACGTGGTTCATTTAGCGTCCTAGTGCGAAACACGCTATTGCGTTAACGAAGAAAGTGAATCGCGATTCTCGCCGTTGCACAACCATGCGTTTCCTGGTGCGTACGACGTCACGGTATCACGAACACGCCGGAAACGTCAGAAAAAAACGACGTTGCTTGAAATTGCTCCCGAAAATTCTTCAATCCACAAATAAATCGTATCATTATGTATAATTATAAATTTTGCTGGATTATCAAAATTCTATTCTTTTCAGAAAATAGTTATTTTTCATAATTTTTAAAATATGATTTATAAATTTGTATATTAATCCTATTTAAATCATGGGAAATATACACATACCTATACCTTCAACGTATATATGTTACGAAATCATATCAGAATTGCGCTATTGCTATTTTATTCTTCTTCGTACAGCAATTCCTATGAAATATCATAACTTTATCCTGCGTCTATTTTATTCGCAAGAGAAATATCGTAACTACGATATAAGACAATTTTACGTATATTAGTTTTTTATTACCAAATGAATAAAGCTAATAACGCTATTGAATGGTGATACTAATTATTAACAAAATTTTTGCTAATTTTGAGCATAAATTTCTTAAATAATCGCGAATAATCATATCAATATTTTATAGAAACATCGTTAAAATATTGAATAATCATATCAGTTCTATGAGAATGCGTTTAGAAAACCAGCGATTAGCTTTGACCGCACTCCAGATATGACATCAAACAATTTCAGGCGTGGCATTTAAATTTAAAATGTGACTTTCACGCTTCACATCAGGTATGCACGCCCCTTTAAACTGACGTACTTTTGACAAGCTAAAGGTTTCACGATCTCATAAGAAAATCTCATACATCATACCGGCGCGATGTTTGCATGCAGGAAATTGAAGGTCGAATATAACACGTATCATGATAATTAACGGCATGCCAATACAGTGATAATACGTGCTATGCTATGTACAGCGCAAACGCGTGCGGCACGGTAACTTCTCGTTTAACGGGCATTCCTCGCAACACGTTCGACGAATTGGTAAGCGAATTAGAAGTTAGTACTTGTTAGTATAAGCAAATTCTTTACTGTTTAAATCATAGAAGTTGTAAATACGAAAAACATTGATCTATTTTTATACATGATTTTTCATTCATCTACGAACTACAAGCAAAAATAACGTGTACGTGTGAATGCCATTTATATATACTTTAAAAATGCAGAGTATTGCAATTTCAATAAAAGCTTAACAAAATATTGTGATAGAATCAAGAATTTTAAATCCTCAAAGTTAGCAAATATTTTGTTAATAATAATTAGTATCAGCATTTAATAGTGATATTAGCGTTACTTAAATTTATGAACTCTTCTTTGCAACATGTCATAAAATTCCAGTTGTTTATTCATAAACAGGTAAACCGCCATTCATTCTATGAACTTGGGATCAACCGCCGCCGATCGTATATCCCACAGATCACATATTATACAGATGTATATCATATGATAATCCACAGGAAATACTACACGTGCATTTAACTCGCGTCCGTTCTAAACGAGGTTTTACCGTGCATGCTCACCTGCCGAAAGACGAAATTGCATCTTAAGGCTGTCCCGATGCGACGTACATCGGCGGGCGAGCAGCACGTGAGTCGCCTAAATGCAGGTGCATAAAGCCAAAGGAAAGTACGAACATACAAATTTACACATGTACATATATTTTTTCTAAAATATTATACTTGATATTATTTACCCGTGCTTGACGTTGTTCATCGCCGGTGGCTTAAACAGGTTGAACAGGGACTTGGTAGACGCAGACAATCTATAATGAATGAAAATGCAAACGAAAACCATGCGGTGCAAAAAACAAAACGAGAAGGAAAAAGAGAAAGACAGACAACTGTGTTCTAATGCGATCGTTTTCTTGCTTTGTTTGACGGATCGACAAAAATCTTTTTTACCGATTTGACGTGCTTCAAGCATAATTTTTTTAAAGAACGTCGGTGCTGAATCTCGTTTCTTTTCGAGCAAAATACTCGCTAATTCTAAATACCATTTTAGATATGACGTCATAATCAGACATCTCAAAGTAGACTTCGCATATTGTAGATTTTTTTTATTTTTGCGTACTAAAATCTTTAATTAAGAATTTACCATTGAATTGTTCTGCCTATTGCGAGATATCCACAAATTTAATTTTTCACAGGTGTTTTGAAATGAATGTATTATTAACAATTAATACAAAGAAACAATATTCAATTATTTCAATGTATTGTGAAAATTATATTAGTAAGAAAAGAGCAGAACAGCTTGTAAAAGACGAGGCAATAGTAATCTGCTAGTTGATGAAACGCGAGAGGCGATCGATGGCTTTCACGGGAAAATCGCCCGAGAAAGAAAGTAAGAAAACTGGCTACGTTTAACAAAAAATTCAACTCGTGTATAATCAGTGAGATGTGAACAAAATCACAAATAGCAAGCAAACGGTGCGTTTTACTGTTACATCATTAGCCGCGAGCTAACCTGGTGCCGACGAGCTGGGAATTGCTTCCCTGGTTTTGCGGAGAGTGTGTAAAATCGCCGGTGGACGACCATCTCTTCGCTCTTCTTAAGCTACTTTGCGGTGGTCCATTTGATCTTGCCGTGGGCGATCTAAGACATCGAATTCTGTTCTCGTACAACAGCGCCATGCATAACAATTACGCATCGCATAACATCGTAATAACTACATCGAAATAAATCAGTACTAATTAATAGAAGTACATTACTGGTGGCGATAATATTAAAGCACAGATATACATGCGTATATTTATTACGATTATACACGCAACATACAATTAATACAAGTGCAGTGATAATAACCATTAATATAATTTAAATTGTTGCAATTGAATTGGAATTGATTTAAATGGACTTATATTCGCATTAGGAATTCCTGGCTTGGTTTCTACTTTACGGCGTAAAATGTTAATAATGTAATTTTTACAGTGAATATGTGTATGTATATGTCAAAATATATTCTTACATGGCTGTTTTTTTTTTAAATACTTGTCGGCATAAATCATAACGGCCAAATATTTTAATTGTCTACATAATATTTATCGTTTTCTTTTTAATTTCTCGCTCACCACTTAACGTCGTCCGTATGACCTAAATAATGCCTCTGACTGTGTTCCTCCATGTTGTACAAAACGACAACCGCCGCGACGAAGTATACGATCTCGCCAGTCGGCAGCAGGTGTAAATTACTACGGCAGTCTCGGCCCCGGTATCCGTAGACCCAGTCCAGCTTCAATTTACTTTGCGGCGGCGTGCTAACTTTGTGAAGATCGTAGGATTCTATCATGAACGTAGGGACGTAAAGGACGACCGGTCGGCCGCGCAAATACATGCGAACGGTGCCCTCCTCCTCGTTGTACTGCATATCTCTGGTGCTGCGAAAAGATCGCTCGTTTTTATATTTGTCTCTCGCTCGTTCTTACTGTAGTTGTACTTTAGGACTGATTATCTCATGTTTTAATTTTAATTGAGTTTCAATGAAAAATTTAAAGTAGGAAGATACTTTCGCGGCAAAAATGTTTCGCAGAGAAAGACAAATTCTCGGATGGAATATGATTCAATTAATAAATTTACTTCGCGTTCTCAATATTATTTTCTTCATTTTCTTTATATCAAACCATAATTTGCAAAAGAGAAATTTTGAGAAATTTCTTTAATTTAATATGATTTCTAACTTATATAGTTACAAGAATGTGATCCCAGGAAACAAAAGTCGACAATTTCCTTTTTTTTCTCACGTTTTATTGCAAATAACGGCGATCTGTTCTTCACTCCGTGCGAATTCCCACGAGAAAGCTTCGTGATTTTGTTCGAAAATTCGCAGGGACCGACCGTACTCTTTGATCGCACTGCTCGCGCTAGACTGAGAGAATTCGTCAGACTTTCCGTGTCGATGTGGTCTGGTAAACACGACGAATGACTCACGCGGGCAATGAGATCGGCTTTATTACTTCGCGAAGCGTGTTGCGCCGTGCGCGCCGCGTTACATCATTTTGCATTCTTTTTTGATACTTTTGATGTTACACCCGTGATGTCTGCTCGTCCCGAGTAGGATTAACTCAAGGTCTTTCAGGCCTCGTTTTAACGATCGACTCGATTGGGAACGAGGAGAGTCGCTTCGTAGAGCTGCGAGTAAACAGCGTTCTTCTCGTGCAAATTTTAATCTTTTAATTAATTTCAGTATTTTAGCTCATAAAATACGTTTCTACAAATTTCGCGATTTCTATTCTGATGGCAACGATTCTGTTTCTCCAAGTATCTCCCGTAGAGCAAAGCGAATCAATGCGATGCAAAATGAAGAAACGAAGGACCTTGACTGAATTTTTTTTCTTAAAATAAGAATTTGATGTTTTCGTTGCTCATACTTTCACATTTATTGTAATGTTTGCGAATATAGTTATATATAAAATTTTTCATTAATTGAAATTCTCAATCAATATCTATGATGTCGAAAATGATAAGATTAGAATATAATATTTTCTCCGATTATATAATTCTAATATTAAAAATAAGCATATTTCTCTCTGAGACGAATCATCACATTTCCAAAGAAATTAGCGTATTTATAAACTTTCATGATATGATATCTATGATTCGATCTGATCGATATATTTAAATAAAGTTCGTGTCGTGTTCGCCCGCAATAATGCAACGAGCAAACAAGGGACAAAATACTTCCGAATACATTTTTGACGTTGAACGATGCGGGAAGGCAACAGGTATGATAGGGGGATCACGTGGTTCATTTAGCGTCCTAGTGCGAAACACGCTATTGCGTTAACGAAGAAAGTGAATCGCGATTCTCGCCGTTGCACAACCATGCGTTTCCTGGTGCGTACGACGTCACGGTATCACGAACACGCCGGAAACGTCAGAAAAAAACGACGTTGCTTGAAATTGCTCCCGAAAATTCTTCAATCCACAAATAAATCGTATCATTATGTATAATTATAAATTTTGCTGGATTATCAAAATTCTATTCTTTTCAGAAAATAGTTATTTTTCATAATTTTTAAAATATGATTTATAAATTTGTATATTAATCCTATTTAAATCATGGGAAATATACACATACCTATACCTTCAACGTATATATGTTACGAAATCATATCAGAATTGCGCTATTGCTATTTTATTCTTCTTCGCACAGCAATTCCTATGAAATATCATAACTTTATCCTGCGTCTATTTTATTCGCAAGAGAAATATCGTAACTACGATATAAGACAATTTTACGTATATTAGTTTTTTATTACCAAATGAATAAAGCTAATAACGCTATTGAATGGTGATACTAATTATTAACAAAATTTTTGCTAATTTTGAGCATAAATTTCTTAAATAATCGCGAATAATCATATCAATATTTTATAGAAACATCGTTAAAATATTGAATAATCATATCAGTTCTATGAGAATGCGTTTAGAAAACCAGCGATTAGCTTTGACCGCACTCCAGATATGACATCAAACAATTTCAGGCGTGGCATTTAAATTTAAAATGTGACTTTCACGCTTCACATCAGGTATGCACGCCCCTTTAAACTGACGTACTTTTGACAAGCTAAAGGTTTCACGATCTCATAAGAAAATCTCATACATCATACCGGCGCGATGTTTGCATGCAGGAAATTGAAGGTCGAATATAACACGTATCATGATAATTAACGGCATGCCAATACAGTGATAATACGTGCTATGCTATGTACAGCGCAAACGCGTGCGGCACGGTAACTTCTCGTTTAACGGGCATTCCTCGCAACACGTTCGACGAATTGGTAAGCGAATTAGAAGTTAGTACTTGTTAGTATAAGCAAATTCTTTACTGTTTAAATCATAGAAGTTGTAAATACGAAAAACATTGATCTATTTTTATACATGATTTTTCATTCATCTACGAACTACAAGCAAAAATAACGTGTACGTGTGAATGCCATTTATATATACTTTAAAAATGCAGAGTATTGCAATTTCAATAAAAGCTTAACAAAATATTGTGATAGAATCAAGAATTTTAAATCCTCAAAGTTAGCAAATATTTTGTTAATAATAATTAGTATCAGCATTTAATAGTGATATTAGCGTTACTTAAATTTATGAACTCTTCTTTGCAACATGTCATAAAATTCCAGTTGTTTATTCATAAACAGGTAAACCGCCATTCATTCTATGAACTTGGGATCAACCGCCGCCGATCGTATATCCCACAGATCACATATTATACAGATGTATATCATATGATAATCCACAGGAAATACTACACGTGCATTTAACTCGCGTCCGTTCTAAACGAGGTTTTACCGTGCATGCTCACCTGCCGAAAGACGAAATTGCATCTTAAGGCTGTCCCGATGCGACGTACATCGGCGGGCGAGCAGCACGTGAGTCGCCTAAATGCAGGTGCATAAAGCCAAAGGAAAGTACGAACATACAAATTTACACATGTACATATATTTTTTCTAAAATATTATACTTGATATTATTTACCCGTGCTTGACGTTGTTCATCGCCGGTGGCTTAAACAGGTTGAACAGGGACTTGGTAGACGCAGACAATCTATAATGAATGAAAATGCAAACGAAAACCATGCGGTGCAAAAAACAAAACGAGAAGGAAAAAGAGAAAGACAGACAACTGTGTTCTAATGCGATCGTTTTCTTGCTTTGTTTGACGGATCGACAAAAATCTTTTTTACCGATTTGACGTGCTTCAAGCATAATTTTTTTAAAGAACGTCGGTGCTGAATCTCGTTTCTTTTCGAGCAAAATACTCGCTAATTCTAAATACCATTTTAGATATGACGTCATAATCAGACATCTCAAAGTAGACTTCGCATATTGTAGATTTTTTTTATTTTTGCGTACTAAAATCTTTAATTAAGAATTTACCATTGAATTGTTCTGCCTATTGCGAGATATCCACAAATTTAATTTTTCACAGGTGTTTTGAAATGAATGTATTATTAACAATTAATACAAAGAAACAATATTCAATTATTTCAATGTATTGTGAAAATTATATTAGTAAGAAAAGAGCAGAACAGCTTGTAAAAGACGAGGCAATAGTAATCTGCTAGTTGATGAAACGCGAGAGGCGATCGATGGCTTTCACAGGAAAATCGCCCGAGAAAGAAAGTAAGAAAACTGGCTACGTTTAACAAAAAATTCAACTCGTGTATAATCAGTGAGATGTGAACAAAATCACAAATAGCAAGCAAACGGTGCGTTTTACTGTTACATCATTAGCCGCGAGCTAACCTGGTGCCGACGAGCTGGGAATTGCTTCCCTGGTTTTGCGGAGAGTGTGTAAAATCGCCGGTGGACGACCATCTCTTCGCTCTTCTTAAGCTACTTTGCGGTGGTCCATTTGATCTTGCCGTGGGCGATCTAAGACATCGAATTCTGTTCTCGTACAACAGCGCCATGCATAACAATTACGCATCGCATAACATCGTAATAACTACATCGAAATAAATCAGTACTAATTAATAGAAGTACATTACTGGTGGCGATAATATTAAAGCACAGATATACATGCGTATATTTATTACGATTATACACGCAACATACAATTAATACAAGTGCAGTGATAATAACCATTAATATAATTTAAATTGTTGCAATTGAATTGGAATTGATTTACGTAAATGGACTTATATTCGCATTAGGAATTCCTGGCTTGGTTTCTACTTTACGGCGTAAAATGTTAATAATGTAATTTTTACAGTGAATATGTATGTATATGTCAAGTTAATTAGATTTCTTACCTGGCTACAGGCAGTGGTGTAGCTCTAGGGCTTGGCGATGGCACCGGAGAAACACTACTACTACTCGGACTATCCGAATGCAAAGAGCCCGTTGACTGATAATGGACGGATCTCCTGAAACAAAAGATAATTAAAAGATAAAAAGATATTTAAATTCTAAAAAATATAGTTAAAATATGAAACAGCCGTCAAAGAGAATTTATTATAACTCATAACTCTGGAATAAAATCCTATGTATAAAAAATCTTTATCTATATAAACCTCTATAAAATCATTATTAATCTCTATAAAAAAGGAGCTGCCTTTTTTTAATCTGTTTGCTAATCCAAGAAACTGACAACTCAGTTTCACATTTCTTGAAAAAAAAATGACTCTTAGGTCAAATATAATTTTACACGTTTATAATGTATTAATACAGCTCACACCTTTGAGGAAGTTGAGAGGGATGTACATAGCTGGCAGGCCGTCTCGAACTGGACGTCGCGTCGCGGATATCCTGCGACGATCCCGAAGAAGCGGTGGAATTTCTGAGGCCGCCGGTCTGGCGTAACCTCAAGTCCTTTTGTGGCACCGAATTTTGACTACCTAAAAATACCTTTTTCTTTCATTCGGAACATTTCAAGCAAGTGAAAGATATTCTATTGTACCTTAAAACTTAAAACTTTTAACTTTACAGCAACATTTTTACATATATGTTCACATGTTCCGGCATATTAATGTCCTCTTTCTCAAGCATCTCATGTTTTATACATATTTCATAAAATCTTTTATGATCTGGAGAGAGGGAACATGGAATGATGTTCTTCTTTTAAATATTGATTTGTTTATAATGTAAGAATATCTTTGTTATACATTGACTTTAAAATTTCAGACTTTATTTCTCGCGTTAACTTGGAATATTGCATAAATACATAACGTGGCTGCGAAATGCAAAACGCATAATTGAGTTTCAATAGCAGTATAACGGTGCGCGATATTTAAAATATCTTCCACGTGTATTACAGCTTTCCTGCATTCATCAATCGCTAAGATCTAAGAGTGCTGTCGGCGTCGTAATTTATGCACGTCAGCAGTTCTCGTTTTCATTTCCTGCAGATCATCTGACACAAGGTTAGAGGAATATTCACACTGCTTTCGATCGCAGGAA
>NW_021848825.1:1108452-1137290 GCF_003651465.1 Formica exsecta | reverse complement strand
AATGCGGACAACACAGAGAATAATTAGAAAACTATTCAGGTTCGCGAGCAGACACCTTAATTGCACGAGAGAATTAATGAACGTCAAACAATAATTCTTTCGTTTCGTTTTCAATTTCTTCCCCGATAAATCTTAATGACAATCAAACTCGATTTAGAAGTAAAAATTAAACGTCAAATGACATATATATATATATATAATGCAGATACATTATAAAAAAAAGTTACAGAATAATATTTATTTTTTTGCAGTGTACATCTAAATTAACTAAATATTTAATATTTTTATAGTATAGAAAGAGAAAAGAATAGCTTTCTAAAATTGAAGATATCAAAAAATATATACAATAAATTTCGAATGAATTTGGAGAACAATTAAATGAATATTAATTAAACATTACAGATACACACATCTCATTTTTTAAATTATTTTTTCAAAGGTATTGCAATCTTTATTAGCTTTATAAATGTGACTTGCCTACTGTACTTTATATTTGCTAGAATTACATTTTTTAATTTTAAATATATTTTAAAATAAAATTTGCGAATTTCAGTGATTCTTGAAAGTATGAAATATAAAGTTTGCCTCAATTATTTTATATTTCAAAAACTACAAAAAAATATATTTAAACATTCTATTTCTATCAAATTGTATTTTAATACGTTGTATTTCAATAGATTAACAAATAATATTTATTTTTAAGATCATTTTTTACAATATTCGAGATATGCATCGAATGCTGTCAATGTTCGACGACATTTAATGCATCTTATATTTTTCTCCTTTCTATCACGTCAGCAAATTCAAGTACCGATCCGAACACTTTACCTTCTCCCAAGGTCTGCACGAATGGTGAAGACCGACAAACAATTACGAATCCATTCACGTTCGTGAGTGAGCTTCTCGACTGCGCCGGACGAAACCGAACGTGACCTTAAAGCCGTCGCGTGCCAACAGGTACAATATATCGGGCTCGTTTCCAGACAATCTCGCAAGGCTTCCTCGCGTCCGCGATTTTTGTCCTAATGGTCGAAACTTTAGAAGTACCAGCGCGCACAAGTCCGTTAGAAATGCACGCTTGACTTAGGTTGCATGTCTCAGGTATGCGATCGGCGCTCGCACTTACATCGACGTATTAATTCGCGTCTCGCAACATTGCAATGCATCCGTTCCGCGATCTTGCGAAACCCGATACAACAATACATGTCAGAATAAAATAGTATATTCTCTATAATTGTAGATAAAATCAGTGCTCCAAGTGAGAGGAAAAGGGACAATATTGTATTATTTGCATTTTGGACATAAATAAGAAACAGGATACTTCAAAATTTATAGAGAAAAGAAAGCAGAACTTCTCAATTGGAGGAATAAAATCCAAACCAATTCTCTAGAGCTCAATAATTAATAAGTTTTGAGATAATAAAGTCTTATTGTACAAATTTAATTTTATTAATAATCTGATTTCTCTAAAATTGGCAATTATTGATAAAAAAATTTAATACATGATAATTATCATGTCAAACTGTATCACATGATTGGTTATACTTGATTTATGTTACTGCTCGACTATAACGTAACGCATTAATGAAATAACTGAAATATTCATTTAACGATTATTATGAGAAATGGAATGCGCCTTTGTGGCCTGGATACCAGTGAAGGTGCGGCTAATCTGATGTTGTTTACGAGTCATGCATCAATCAATCGAATCAACTTTCCTTTCGTTATTGCGAACGAAACATACGCTTTTAGTCATGCTTGTCAATTATCGATTCAAGTTGTGGAGATAAATTTGATGATCAATGTAGATTGATCAGAAAGAAGAAAGTAAATTGTCACCAGGGTGAAAGATTAGTCACTCCAGCAAATAAGTATTTTAATCTATAATTTCATAATAAAATTAAAAGTTACTCGTTACGATATGAAATTCTAGGACATACCTTGGTATATATTCTCTTAATTGAAATCAGTGTATCACTGATAAGCAATAGTTGCGGTTGCAATTAAAATATAGTTCAAACATAACAACTTCTCAATGAAATTTTATTACCATAATCAATAAAATATTGGACAATATTTACTAATCTTCAGTAAAATTTCTGCTTTAATCAATGACATTTTTATACTGATTCAGCTTAAGAGAATAATTTAAATTATTTTATACACACACACACAAATACATATGGAGGAAATATTGCGGATTCGTGGACGCGAATTACGAAGGATTAAGGTATTTCAACATCAGGCTTCCGTAATCGATGTGCAACTTTGCCAACTTACTTCTGAGAGGTACATGGCCGTTCCTTATAGGCGAGGACACCATCCTCTCGTTTCTCCTCTCGTTCCTATCATCCTCTCGCTTCTCTCTTGCTTCAAGCTGGGCGATTCGCCTTAGCGCGTCCGCAAGAGTGGCGCGAAGACATACTATCTCGTCCCTCTGCGCCAAGGATTGCCTCTCGAGATCCGCCACTCTGCCCAAAAGAGACCCGGTCTCGCACTCCAGCATCTCATCTGTAAAAGAGGATTGCTATTTACCATGTCGCAAAGACGCGGCAATTTGGCTCCAAACCATTTGATCCCCTTTTTGCAGGGTTGATCCCCGGCCAACTCCTTTTAATCTTTCTCAGGATCAGAATTTCTCAGAACTTATTGTTATCAATGAGATTAAAAAATACATACAAATAATTTCGTTTCTCGCAAAGCAAAAATTTGATAAGAGTAAAATTAATTTTTCAATTATATTCGAATAAACCAACGCAGGCTTCTATCAAGTTTTAGAATAATAGGCAATTTTATATGGTAAAAAGAAAACATTACATACAACATTTGTTACTTTTAGATATGAGACTTATATATAGTACATTAATTAAAAAGAAAATAAAAATTGTTAATATAACAATTCTCTTTTATGTGCATATAAATTTTTTATGTATGTTTATTTTTTCGTATACTTGTTTAATACTAATATAAAAAAATATTTAAAGACATAATATTATTACAAATGCGACGAAGATATTTCTCTTATGCTTCTCTACCAATATTGCCGCAAAGTATAAGCATAGCACCACGCAAAACGCGGGTCAATATCATTCTTATCAATCGCACGACGTATATACTAACCAAACCTTGCGCGACAAGCACACATATGATGACATTTATAATTTACAATGCTATGTATATAGATAGAATATTATGGCGTTCGCGCAATTCAATCGGCAAGCGGGAAGCACGCGATTTATTTGACGTATTTTAACTAGCGTGTTAAAAATGTACGCGCTTACGAACATCTTCATACAGAAATAGAGAGAACTGGGTCATGGTTTCCCCGCGTTCTGTCAAGATAAAAATTAAACTCTTTTTCCAGTGTATTGAGCGAGATACCGGATGAACCACGTGGTACCGACTCATGAATTGTGCATGCGTGTGTCGAGCGTTCAATTTCGCATGTCTATCAGTCGAATCTTTTATACTTCGTATCCCGCAAACAGTACTAGTGATAAAAAAAAAAACTCCTCTCATTGCACGATTTACTATCCCGCACAGTGTCGTCTGGCGATTTAAAATTCATGGAATATATTAAACGAAAGTTGTGAGAGATTCATAAGTCAAGAATAAGTCATTCCGTTTACGTATTCGCATTTTAATATCAGCAATTAATCATTGCTACAATACATATAAATCGACTTGTCAGAATGTCATCTACAACTTCACACATTACAAAAACTCATAAAATTTTGTAAAATAAAAGATGAATTTTAAAAGATGATTTGCAATTATCTTATATGATGCTGTTCGTACACATTGTGTAAAAATTTGTCTTTTTTATAGCGCTATTTGGAAAATTATATATACATATAAATCGAAAGAGTTTCTTTTATCAAATTTATTAAGCATATTATTGTATATTATTAATTTCCCCCGCGGATTTTTCTTATTATAGATTTCTTTGATCGTCGAAGAACCCATCGTGAATTTTTCGCGGTTCAAAGAGGCGGTATCTAAAAAAAAGATGAATTATTTTTGTACTCACGCCACGCTTGTTCCGCCTCGTCGATGGTATCCATCGTCTCCGGCGTGGACATTGCGATTAACCCTCGCGATGACCCCGGAGTATTAATACGTTATTCAATTGAACTGATTAACGAGCACAAACAGAACCAATACACTCTGCACCAACATGTCTCTTTCGCCGCAGTTTCAACGATTCTTCTTTGAAACAATTAATATTCAATTCGCTTAACGCCTTCTTTTAATCTCGACGAGTCAGCTTATTTGCCTACAACTATAATGTCTATCCATGTATGTTGTGTATTTATAAATTCGGTTACGGAACTTCTACTGCGTTCTAAACAAAAGTGAAATATGTAATACTGTAAATTACAGGATACAATTATCAAATCATTATCTTTTCATCTGAAATTTTAATAAGAAATAGAGACTCTATGCATTGTTTAAATATATAATCATTTTTTTATATTTTTTAATCAGAAAGCAGAAGAAACTCTCTAATTGTAAGATTGTAAAGTTATATATTTTTTATAAATTTATAATAACGTAACACTTTTGAACGAAGTGTAAAAAATTGAAATATTAATCATAAATCTTTACAGACGTTTACGATTTTACACACAATTTCATAACACTAGCGAATCATTAATCAACAATTTGAACGTCAATTAACGTTTTGCGATTAGCACGTGGAAGTATTACGTCATCGAATTAGCACGATTCTTTCGTCAACACGTAGTTACAAGAGAAAAAAAATTACGGCAAGCGCGAGACGAGACAGATATTTTTTGAACGTCATTTCTTACCGCTGATACCGTCGAAACTGAACCGTAGTCGCGAACAGCGAGAATTCAAACATGCCAAGCGTGTCACGTGAACTCGGCATGCAGATATATCGGTCACTAACGTTTTACGCGAATAAATGTATTCTAAAAGTAAAATAAAAATTTACATCACGTACGATCCTATCTAAAAAAAAAAACATATACCGCGTTCTTGACATCTATAAATATGCATTTTTCACGTAGGTAAATAGATATGAAAAATTACATAAGAATACATGCTAAAGAATTAATGCGTTTTCTTTTGATTAAAAATTCTTTGATTAATTCTTGGCCGATTTGAATATACAATAATATTTTTAATTTAAGTAGAAAGAATTGTGAGATGTGAAAAAGAGTTTATATTAATAATTTATTATAATAATACAAAAGCTAGTATAACTTTTATACTTGGTAAGTATAGATATGTAGGAAGTGAATCGTATTTAGCGATTCAAGGTGATTTTAATTTACGAAACGTGTGATATTTGCAAAAACATTGTAAAAATTATGCAAGCGCGCGTATCTCTATTGTAAAGCCTGAAGGAAAAGAACGTGGAGTTTCAACTCCTCTCTTATTCCGCGTCAGTGCTTTTCCCACTGAAAGATGCGATAACCACTCAACGAGATGAACGATAATCGACCGTAAGCTCTTTACCCTCGTGCTTACACGTCCTCTTTGTGTCTCGTACCTTCAACGGTTTGCAGAAAAATGCTTATGATCGATAGAGTACTAATACGGAAGTGATTTTTTTTTAATAGCAAGAGAGAGAGAGAGAGAGAGAGAGAGGAGAGAGAGAGGTATACATTAATGGAAATATCTGTTAGGGTAAATCTTTTCAATATAAAGTATGAGAACACTCGATTGCGTTTATTCGCGGAGTTCCGCGCTTAAAATAAAATTTTATCACGAAAAATTATTGTATGCAGACTTTATGTACTTTATGCACTGACTTTATGCATACGATGTGATGTTTACTTAATTGGTTTCAAATATAAATATCTTACGAGACACATCACTGTTTTGGTGGGTGGTGACAGCTGCGTGCGCTGATAAAATTATCCACGTCTGGTGTAATGTTGTTTACCGATCACTTTTCAAAAATACTAATCAAACACAATTTATATAAAAATATATATAATACCAGAAGAATTCTCTAGAAACCGAAGAGTACAAGATCACGCATTACAAACAGAGATATAAAAAGTTTAGTTTGATGCTAATCAAGCAAAATAAATGCAACACGATTGATTTACTAATACTCAATATTCTCTAGAAATTAGCTATCCTCACTGAAATCACTTCCGTGGTAAATGAAGAATAGCAGAATCAACCCTGATAACTGCATGACCTTTCACTTATCACATGAACGAGAAAAAACGTAAAACAGGGTGAAACGAGCGCGTCTAGTCGACGAGCGAGATTTATTTCCGCACATGTTCAAGTATTATAAAAGCTGATCAATCGCAATCAAATCGAGTGGGATTCATCGAACTTTCTGACGGCGGGAATTTCTGCGACGCATCTCGCGACTGACGGAAGCGCCGCCGAAATGCTTCCGCCTAGGAAAAACCGACCGGAAATCATTTATAAGACCCGTACGATCAATATGTGTCCACTAGGTTTGAACGATTTTCTTTGTTCATCGAAAGGGACGCCGAGTTTGACTCCATCGTGACCGCTACTCGTGTAACACGTGTGTTTTCCGTACGGCCGCCCCAACGTTACTGTCAGAGTACGGCTACAGCTGCTTTGGCCGCGATCAATACGGTCTAGATAGTCGAGATGATTCAGATGACGGCGGGCTACGCCGTGCCATTGACTGTGGATAGGAACGTACGTACATAGTGCGAGATCGGCCCCAGTGATAAGCGGTTTGTCAGATTACCCGGCGGAAATCAATCGTCATTTAATCACAAGATGTATTAACCAGATTTTCAACGGATTTATTATGCCTCTGGATTTCAATTCTTTCTTGTATTTTATCATATTTTTATTTTTTAAGAGAAACATCTGAATTAAGTTTTTTTTTTAAATTGTGTATTATTGTTGCTTTTAGATAATTTAGGAATTTTTAATAAATTTTTGGAGTACAATTGCAATTAAGATTAATGTGCGCGTGAATATAAACACACGTGTATGTATGTGTGTTATATTTTCAGGAAATAGCTTTTGTTTTCGCGGATATTTTTTTATGATAAAAATTTTAAATAAATATGTTAATTTTTAACTTGAAATTATTTTTGGACGGATCAGTTTTTTATAGGTTGGATATGGTTCTTTTTTTATTGTTTTCTCATTTAACTTTTTTCACGTATGACAATATATTATATATAATATAATCTTCTTCCAATAAATTTTCTAAAGATGCGCGTATATATTTATGGTTCGCCAAGAAAATATTAGAAAATATTAGATAATCTTATGGATGAATTATCTGTTAGTTTCGATTTTGTCCGACTCCCTTTGCGATTCTAAACGATGATCATATCCTGTATAACGGCGCACCCTCGCAATTCTTCGAAATGGTTCTATCCTATACCGTATATCGAACTAGTCCATTAAAAATATCGCCGTTACATCATCCGTAGGTACGATGCTTCCGACAAATTGACGATATATTGCCAGGTGGGGCCCAGCCCTTTGTCGCAAAATTTCATTGCATTTGGGGAGAATTGATGGACGAGAAGAGCGCGGAAGAAAGGAACGGAGAATTTGAATGAATGAAATTTTGCCGTGTTATTTATCCATTAAAAATTCAAGGAAAAAGAATATTATAATAGCGTCATATATTATTTTCTATTATAAAGTTATATATAATTTTTCGGCAGAATTCCATTAAAAAGATTGAAACATTATTTGTAACGAGAAGCGTCGATGCAAGTCTATCTGCTCTTTCCTACGATTATTCAGAAACTTTCGGAATAATAAATTACTTGGAAGACAATGCGGTCTTAATTACAGCGAGCTACACACAAGCATTCTAATCGTATCTCTTTCTCGACGTGCTATCGGCTTTCACAAACTTTCAGGCTGTATAATGATTGCGTACATTATTACAAAAATAAAAATAAATAATAAAGCACTAAATAAAAGATAATATTTCATATTATTTTAATCCACATTGTTTATAGTTCAAAAAAATTTAAACTTATATACGGAGAACATTTGTATACTTTGCGTATAAAGCGTAAAGAGATGTACAGATCTCTCTGTACATTTCACATTTTTTAAATCATGTATCAATATAATTGTCTATCAAATAATTATATTATTAATATAATTCTACTTTGATAAATATCAACTTGCGTATTTATCTGCTGATAAATTATCAAAAAATACTAGTTATAAATCCGGTCGATATACTGTATTTTACTTTGTATTTTATGTCTCCAAACAGATTACTTTCATTAATTGAAATAATCGATCGAGGATCGGTTACCAGTGATATTTTTAGCTACAATCTACAAGACTTGATACGTAGGCGTAACAAGTTCAATTTAAAACAAAGCACGTAATATTGACAATAGAGCGAATTGAATTGATGATAGTTACACATAAATTATATGGTTCCATCACTTACTTCCGCATTATTAAATTAGAGGTATTAAATTTTTATTGCCAGACGATCTTTTTCGACATTTATAATCTAGTCTAATGATTTGATTATGAATAATATCTATTTGATCTTCGATCTTTCTCGAGTTTCTGAATTTCTTTTATCATTTCTTATGTACAACAATCTGTAAATTGAATTATCTTCTTCTTTTTCTTTTAGTGATAATAGAGAGAGAATAAAATTAAAAATATATTACATTAGTATCAATTTTTCAATTTATAAAATTTAATACAATTGAATATGTGTTTCATCTATTTTATTCTATTTACCCGTTAATATCAAATTTAAAATCAATTTTTCACAAAATTATATTTAGAATCGCAATCGTGTATTTAGCGAAACGATTTTCTGTCGAAAAATCGATTGGCATTTTGCTTGAATAGCACAACTAATACTAAGCAATGTCTGTAATTCTGTGGTATGCGAAGCTATTCGCCGTGCAGAAAATTGAGCCAAAGGAGAAGACGAGGAATTTCGTGAAATTCCAGAAGGCACCGTTAACTGCGCTTCTCGGAAACGGCAGAGAAGCCGCGCGCGCCAAGGATCGTTATTAATGAAAGAACAGGATGAGCTCTCGGCGCACCTTCGAGTAACGTCATCATGCCACCTTGAATGGCTTATATAACAAGTGCCACCGTGCCGTAGACAATATGCGCTACGTGACTCGTATGCGAGCATGTACATTGTCTCGTTTCGACGCCATTTTTTAATCGCTACGCGCCCTTGTACACGAGGATTTCATCTCGAATTCGATACAATGTACTATATCTATGTTTCAATTTGAAGCAATTTGTCATTCGGTTAAAAATTGATCAATGTGGAAATAGAGAGAATACATTTTATTCGATTCAATTTATAATTTTTTGCAAGTGCCCCATTTTTATTTTACATTCTATTAGGTACGTTCAAATAAAACATAGATTGAGATTTTTATGCAACAATAATCTTAATCCACGTTCCAAAGTTGAATATGCCTAATAGAAAAAGTTTTAAAAAATTCTTTTTTTTAAATATTTTTTTTTTTCTTTCTTTTACATATGCTGCAGATTTTATTAGGATTAAAATACTTAACTAGAAGTGCTCTAATTGCTGCGACAAAGAAAGCTCCGCTACTTTGTCGCGGTTTTCAATAAGCAATTCGTTACGATAGTGCTGTTATTGTGGAAAGCGCAGTCTTACCCATTTCTTGCCTCGCACTGTGTTCCGAATGCCCGTTTACGCGCATCGTCGACTTCGGACTTTCCTTTTCATACTTGTGTAGCACCTTGATTTAGGATCCCGCGTCTGCAAAAGAAAAACGATTGAAATATATATATATATATAAATTATACTGTGCATCGAATGCACTTGCACTGCGCGCACATCATATTGCATCGAAATATCACACGCGCTACTTCCGATCCCGCGTCTCCCTATTAATTGTTTCCGTAATTACCCCCGGAACGGGGCACGCCATTGTTCGAAGACAATGGTCTTAGCCAAGGATGCAGTCGGTGATTATCGATAGTTGAAATTATATATATCCAGTTTAGAAATGATTATTTTATTAAGACCTTTGCTATGTATTAAAAAAGTTAATTCAATGGCAAATAAATTGAAAGCTAGCAATAATTTAATAACTATTACATATATACGCATATATTTTGCTCTCTCAATATTTAATCTCTCTCTTAACATTTGTTAAGAATATTATTATATGCATAGAATATTTTTATAACATCATATATAAAATCTAAAATTCTGAACATAATGATAAATGTATATTTAAAATAAATGTTATTCTCTTTTAATTTAAATAATATAATGAATGCAGTAGCAATGTGTTTATAAAAGCAGATTTCATGCCGTGCAAAATATTTTTCACTTCATTATATGTCATCTTTCGAAAATATCGCGCATATAAAAATTTTTACACATATGTTTCTCTTCCGTATATCAGATCTGTAACTCTCGATTCTTGGTACAGACTTTCTGCAAGAGGCTAACGGGCGTGTTCGGCCTTTACGTAAGCATCGATCACGGCTGCAAGCAACAAAATCTCATAACTTTTAAACGTACGTTTTTCCGTACCGCGTTTTTGCCCGCGAGCGTGAATTGCCGGCAATTTCGTTCCAAAGGAGGAACATCAACGTAAAACGACCTTGGGCAATGAAAACGAATTGCGATACGTGATGGTGTGCGTGCAGAAAGAAACGTCAGGGAATGTAGGACGCGTTGCACCTTTCATGTTTACAGCTGTTGTAAGAGAAAAGGCAGCGAACTCTTTTCTCAATAATTGAATGCCGAATGTGAAGAGTGCAAGTAAGATTCATGAATTCTGTTATGAATACGATCAACTACGATGTACACACACACATACATAGATTTAATTACTGTTGGATACGTATTGAATATACGGATAAATAAAATAGGAAAAGTATTTACAAAGCACGCTTGCACGGTTCGAAATATTGTTTTAAAAATTATTTGCAAGGGTGCCAAAAGAAAATTATTATCAAATAATGTTAATTTATATATTGTTTTTCACGAATAAATAATTCTTAATTATAAATTCACAATTAATATATAGAGATTGCTATGTCCAGAGTTTCTCTTTGACATTTTACAGAATGGAAATAAATAAATGGAGATAAATTTTTTGGCATGCTTTCGCACATATCGTTTGTCGCGTTCCGCTTTCGCCAATTTCTCGATTGCTCGTCGAGAGACATCGTCTCATCTCGACGTCGTCATCATTGTCGTTGGCTCCATTTTTGCGTCTTACGTACGGCGCTCTGCTTTTACGCGTTTGCAACTATCGATATCCACTTCACTCGAGCGAATGTGTGTCGGAAACGCAAAGAGATCTGAAGTGCATTATCGCGAACTGGGACACGATGAATATATTACTCGGCGAATATGGCCAGGATACGTGGCAGACTTGATGGCTTACAATCTTACTTGATGCAGCTTGACATCAACTATCAACTCTTGAATCAAAGAAGCTGCTACAAACTCTGTGAATCGTCTATGTAATAATAATCTACATAAGAGACGTATACGTTTATTTTAGGAATTAAGCTTCTTTTAGTGTGCGATTTATTTACTTCTAGAATGTTTAGTGTTCTAAAACAATTTGTTATGAAAAATACCGATGTTTCTTAACTAATTATATTATAGACTACAATATTATAAGAAGTATCTTCTGTTTTGTCATCGTCAAATTTTCGTTAATTTATGATGCAACATTTTCTTTTGACTTTTGCAAAATTATCCTTGACATCTTTCTATTGTGGTTTAAGAAAATTTTTATTTTTATTTTTAGATATATTGTTTTAACAGCTGTATAATATACGTACATGCTTTCAGAGTTATATATATATATATTTTGTCATATTATTTTAATAAAACTGGGAGGAGTTGAAAAAATATTCCGAATTTTTACATATAGAAAAAAGACCGAGTCATCTATCGAAAATAACGTCAACAAGCCTATCCTCGGAAAAGGAAAGGCAAGGGAACGGGAGCGCGAAAGGAGCTCTCGAAGGAGCGACTCGAAACACAAAACCAGTAAGCATTGACCCGGCCAGAACACTGCCTTATTGGTGCATAAGACCGGACCCCACGGTGCTTATTTTACGCGATATCGTTTGTGGCACACACAATGAATGTTGTCCGTCGTAAGCACGCCATATATACGCGTCTTATATATATTACACACAACATGGATAATTGGTTCACCGCTTCGTCCGTAGGTAGCCCCCGTGCTGTGTTGAGAGCTAATGTTAAAACTCTCTCGAGCCAGTCAAGTGACATTACATAAATATAGTCGCGCCTACGGTCTTATTATATACATATCGTTTTACGATATCTTTCTTGTCCCTCTGTGTCCAGGTAAACGCCGTTAACTTAACCCCATCGAATCGCAAATAATTGCACGACGATTGCATTAGGTTGGCCGAATACCGTTATGTTGCAATTATATCTACCGTTTAATAAATCGCAGAAATTAGCATAAAGAGTAAGAGTCTACATGTGAGTTACGATCGAAGCCTATGAATACGTCTACATAATGTATGATTGGGAAGTGAAGCGGTATTTAACTTTTATAGCATTTTGGTAATCTACATATATACATATTTAGCTGCGTTATGTCTGTTAGTATATTTTTAATAAATTTGAAATAAAATAGATCTCTTTCTCTCTTTCTCTTTTTAAAAACTATTTGTCAATTAGTCATTTAAATAATATTATAAAAGAAAGTGATAGAGAGACTATCAAATGATAATAAATTACGTTACAATCTATATTTTAAAAAATTAAATAAGTTAGATTAGAGAGAGAGAGAAAGAGTTATTAATTTGTTCCATGTCTAAATGTATCAAATAGATGACACGTACGAGGACAATTCAATAAATAAGATAACAATACATGTTATATGCGTACAATTGCTAATGTTATCTTATTTATTGAACTACCCTAGTATTGTACATATTTCAATTTTTATTCTACAGATTGTACGATGAAAAAAGCGAACTAAATTTTTTATTATGAGAAAATTTTTGCAGCTGTATCCGTTTAACTGAATATATACAATATACTTACTGCAGAGTACTTAATAGGGACATGCACGGGTTGCGGAAATAGCGGCAAGTCAAGAATGCTTTTCGTAGGTGAGGGCGATTGCGCGTTTTGCGCGCTATGACAATGCGAAACGAATTTGCATACACGCGAATTAATGCCATGAGACGGCAAACCGGCGACGTCCGGATGGCGATAGAACTTAGTTGGCTCGAATGAGACTCGTTAAACACAGCTGGTAGTTAATAGACAGTCAGTCGACAAAAGTGGGCCGACTTTAAATTTATGGCGATGGGAATGCTCGAGGTTTCACAATATTTAACCATTTTATGTCTGTCTTTACACGCATTTAAAGTAAAATGTCATAAATCTAGTTGAGTAGTAACTTTTCTGTAATTTAGCGCTATTATCTCTTTCTCTCTCTCGCGTTAATTATAAAATTTTGCTGTACTATTATTTTGTCATAATATCTACAATATTCTTGATAGAGATTTTTGCATAAGATGAGTTGCATTTCTTGCAAAGTTTATGTACGTGGTAAATCATTAATATTTGATAATTATAATCACGATAAATAGATAGAGAGAGCTATCAATGTGATAGCTGTTTCGTATAAATTTCTTATGTAATTATGATATGATTTCACATGCGAAATTGGCGCAACACATGGATGCATTACATCTAACGAAATAACTAGTTAATTAATCTAGGACATCTTATATAAGCAAGATGATTCCGTCAAATTGAACATTCTCAATTAGCCTCTTCGAGAACGGCAGTGTATAATTTTCAACGAAGAAAATATTATTAAGTAAAGAAAATGTCAAATATATATTTTTGATAAATATTTATCAATCTCTGGGCAGTCTTGGCAAACACATAAATAAAATACAAAAAGATTTTTATTTAAATAATTTAATTCTTTTAAGTTTTCTACTTATATATAATCTCATTTTTTTCAAATGTTTAATGAAAATTCAAGAATATGAAATTACAGAGATAATAATAAAATATTAAATGTAATTAACATTCTAGATTAAAATGAAATAGAATAATAAATTAAAAATTTCTTGAATTTTTATATAAAAAAAAAAAAATTACGAAATAAGTTAGTGTGTACGTCAGAAAATTTATTTCAATTTTGTAACAAAAACGCGGGAAAAATGAGAAAACATGATAAACTTAATTTTAATGTATAACAACATTTTACGCATGCAACGTCTCACAATCAGAGTTGCGAAGACTGTTCAACTGCAAGGTAGACTGCTTTACTTTCTCACGACGCTGCAAGGTACCGCAATTCCGTGTTCCTCATCTTGTGTTCGCGTTAATTAATTGCGTGCAATGTACTTTCTCGTCGTACATTCCTTTCTTGCAGTTTATAAACCACTCGTTAGTATATTTTCCTTAATGATACATGAATGAATAACAACTATTAAGACCAATAAAAATAAAATGCTTGTATAAAATAGTAATTAATGACAAAAAGATTATATGAAGCAAACTGTATACAAAGATATGAAAGAAGAATGTATATATATATAGAGAACATCTGGATGAATCGATTTTAAAATATATAAATATACAATATAAGAATATTAATATATTTGCGTGAATATTTTTTAGTTGATTTAGCTATTTAATTTATTCTTTTTTTTTTCTAAAAAATTTTTATTTTGTGAATAAATAAATTTTTGCGGTTAGTGAATTGAAAATACTATTGATATTAATAATAAAGAATGAAGCACTTATCTGAATTAATTGGATGAAGGTATATTATATACGACTGCAAAAAAAATTTGTTTGTTTTAAGTTTGTTTTCTGTCGCGTTTATCAAACTATGCGTACGATCTTATGTAATTTCATCGCTAAGCGTCAAGATAATCTCTTCGGCATACTCATTGAAGTCTCCTTTCAAGCAGCGATATGTAGGTGGATGATTATGTAAATTTCGGCAGCTCATCCACAAAGCGTTAATGGCTGCGCGCATAGTCAGCGCTAAATAAAACGACTATGCGCATAGAATCCACGTCTTTCAGTTTCTAATCACGCATTTCCTCTCTACGCACGCTGCATCCTCGGGAAATGTAATGACGATCTTGAATCTAAATCTCTGGCAATGTGCATTATATAGAATACATAATATACCTTTGTTTATTAAAATATATTATAGTTATGTAAATTATATATTTTAATTATATTTTAATGTTAAATTATATTTTGATTATATGTATTTATATATTTTCTTAAAATTATAGTTATGATAATTACTTTCTCCCTTTTATATAATTTGTTATTATAATTATTTTCTATGAACAATACATCTTAGAAAACATCATATTAGAAAAAAAGTCATATTAAAAGAAAGAATCACACGAGAAGAAAATAATGGGTTTGAATTTTTTCATATTTTTGAAGCTATCACATATTTTCTTTTCATTCTTCATTGTAAAATCATATAAATATTATTTTATTGTTTCATTTATATTTCTTAATACATTTCTGATAGATAATAGTAAAACATTGCACTTTAAAATTTTTTAACATCAAAATATAATTTTGATTAACACGGATGCATTATTATTAAAATTTAGAAGTTGATTTGTTGAAATTAGAAAACAAAGAAAATATAGTAAAATCGCATAGCGATTTAATCTCAATTTCGGCAAATACAAGTATATATTATCACTGCGGCAATCACAAGGAAATAACATTAAACCATTCGCGTCTCGTGTTTAGAGATGTTTCCAGTTAACAAGACGTGGACGAGTATTATGCAAATTTCGGCACAGCATCCTTCGTATTAATGGCACGATCGTGAGGGCATGTGAATAGCGTCAAGATAAATAAATAGGAATAGGCACAGACTATGGGTAAATCGAATGTATTCCGTCTTGTATTTGTGGATACGATTATTTATTATTACTGTAAGAAAGCAAAAAACAACAAAAAATAAGCCAAATAGAATATATAATAATAATCGATTAATTTTTAAAATAAAGAATCTCTATACATATTTATAAATGTCATTAAATTTCCCAATATCTTCAATTATTAATATTGTTTATCTAAATATTTGTGCAAATTTCTTTAATTATCTAAATATTTCTCATTATAAATTCACGGATGATCGCGCAGCAATTCAAAAGTGAGAGACTGCAAGACCTGCCGTGATTTATAAAGATGAAATTGATCGATAACGCTATCAGCCGCGAGATCCCGTTGCGAAGACTCTCCCGTTCCTGTTAGACGTTTAAATCTCGTTCCGGATAACAAGTTACAGCATGATATTATGTAGAAAATCTCGCGCTGTATTCTTTATGCAAATTCATATTCGCGCAGCAGGTTTGGTTTTTTCTTATCTGCCGAACGATGCGGCAAATGTTATTAGTTGGCAAAGATAAGCATTTCTGTAGATAATTATTGGAGATTAAATTCATATTAAACATTGTTACAATTGAAATGTAATTTCATGAAATGGATTGAACGGTCTCGAAATCGCGTCACATCTTGTCACATTACGTCTGCGCATTTTCTGAAACGATAAGATAGCGAGCAATCTGACGCTATATTCTTCGCGTATCGGCAAATCTAACATATATAACCGCAATTATTTACTTTAGGTGAATTTATTATATTTTAATGCCAAGGTTATACAATGTCTATTCTAAGACTCCTTTTATAACAATCGCAGATGAATGAATGGGAAAAAGTAAGTCGTTCTCAAATTTTATAAATTGAGAATTTACTAATGCATCTACTTCCATTCATTTTAGTTTACTATGTGAGTTGCTTGTACAAACAGCTCAGTTAAAGTTGACTAAGTGAACAGAGAACCTGTTTAACCGTATATAACTTTAATTAATGTTGATGAAAATAACCATATATCATCTGTTTTAATCGCTTGGAAATACTTAGGCTTACGCTCGATTATTATATTTTCCCTAAGGCATCAATTCTGGATTTTAATCCAGTTTACCTTTCAAGCTTATCCACATACTCTGTTCTATACATATTAATACATTGCGTTAAGTAATATATACCAATCAGTAAATATAATCTCTGTTATTCCGTGCTTGAAATTATGGCTATTTAATACTTGCTCGCAAAATATGAATGCATTTAATCTTTCGCTATGGAATTAATTTGCAATCGCAGTTCTCTTTCTGATTCTGCGTGTTATGAAATTCTTAGCGGTTTTAATCAATATTTATAGGAATTATTATAATAAAATAATATATATATATATAATATATATATATAAAATAAATAAATAAATTGAAGCTAAAGTCGCAGAAACTACTCGAATAAAATGCGTATATGTTTTTGGTAAGAAATTCATTGAAGTGTTGTTTGTTTAATTTATTCATGAATCGCGCGGATTAATATCGAGAAAGTCGTGACAGTCGAGTAGGAAAGGTTTACGTGTCAATCCCGCACATGCAAATGCATACCTTACATCGCGTTGCAGTTGATTGACCTCCATGTGCACACCAATGGCATTGTAAGTATTTGCATCTATCAAACTCGTACAATTTATGCATGGTATTTATAGCTCTAATATAGTTTTTTATATGTTATATCATTATTTTTACATGTTATGTCATTGCTGCAAATTTTTTATGTTATATCACACTATCCCGTAAAATTAAAAATTATAATAATAAAAATAATGAAAACAATGTTGTATGTGCATAAAATACAAAATTAAATTCTTGGAACCTACTTATGTGACTATTTTTTTCATTGCTATTATAATAATATATCTACTACATTCCAAAATTAATAAATTAAATTAAATTACCTTCATTTTTCTTAAAATGAGAATTAATTTTTTTAAATATATTATTATTTTTCATGTTATTAAGTGAATCATTTTTTATAATCTATGTTTATTAATATATTCTATGTTTATCAGTATAATTAATTATATTATAATATAAAAAGCGTATGTCTCCCTCTCGGAATAGTGACTCGTACAATTTCTAAGAATGTATCTGTTCGAGACCGGAGTCGGCTTAAAGGTGAATGGTGTTGTGTATCGCACAAGAATTTCATTGCAAAAGAAAATAAAAGTGCTCATTAGTAGTCAGGGTCGTTAAATTATAACCATGTTAGGCTATATTTAGGAACGTGAATGAAGGTCGAGAATACTTTGCCAAAAGTTTCCTCTCTTCTCTCTCAGCACTGTATCATGATCATCTTCTCATCATATTAAATTGACTAACACTAATATAAAAACTATATTACATAATTATTAATTACAAGCTTTATGAAACTGAAAATTATGTTAATTTACAAGCAATATGTATAAATTGTTAAATTATCCAAAAATATAAATATATAGTAGATTCTCTTTCGTGTTATTTTATAGATAATTTATCCGTTATTTCGTCTATCTTTTCTAATTTTTGCATAAAAACTACTGAAAATTTTTTCATTCTATATTTCTTCAGTGCAAATTCCGACTATATATAAATTCTTTTTTAACATTTTAGTCTTTCTCAAGGTCATCACGTCTAAAAATGGTGATAATTAAGTACCGCGAACTTCTGATAGAACCCACGATCGGCGACCTTGACACTTATCGCAAGTAGATAATGAGCTTCGACACGAAGATGTGCACCTTTTTGTTTGAAATTTCCCCTATGAACGATAAGGAAGTATGATATCACGTCGCGATTTCCTCGTAACTTCCGTCAAGCTAATTGCGATCCTGTGGGAATCTCTGCACCCTATTTCCTGCGAAACAAATTTGTAGGTGACTGTTAAAGTCGACTGTGCACAACACAAATAAAGGAGAAATAAAATTCTTATCTAGAACATTGTCGGGGCTCTTGGTTGCACGTTTACGGTCATTATACAATTTATTATTTACTTTTGTTATATACTGTTTTTTTTTCTTCTTATATATATTGTGCGATAAAATTTAATGGAATGTTTGTATATAAAAACAGAACGCACACAGCGCGCGATATAATATGCAACATTGGACAAATTGGCGAAATTATAAAATCTTGTTTTCTAAATCTATTAATACATCTATTCAATATTGCGCAAATTTTAGTTAACTTTGCAAAACCGTAACTTCAGTTTCCAGACATCTAGTCGATCTTCACATCCATAAGCTGAATCGAATTTGTAAATACAACTAATCACTATTTATTATATTTAATTTATTGCAATAGTAATGATATTAGCTGATCGAAATTTACCTGTCATACTGTTCTCCAACAATAGAGAGAGAGAATCTGACAATCTAACAGTAGTCGTTCCTATCTATTTAATACAGACCGATGTAATCAGGATAGCTAAAATAGAAGACTGTTGATCACAGGGAACCGAAGAAACTTGAGTAGACAATAAAGAAAGGAAATCTCTCTCAGAAGCGATCTAGAGAAGGCAAAAAACAAATGGGAAAATCGAAAACTTGAATAGATAATGTAATTTGATGAACAAGAAACTTTCTACGTAATTAAAAAGTTTTCTAGACAAACATCTTCAAAATAATTTAAAGTTTCTATGTATAACGCGCTATTATTAACATTGGCATTTTCACAAAATGTATGGCAAATGCCAATTGATTAAAATAGAATAAAGGATAAATCTTTCGTGGTTATGTGATAGAATCATCTAACCAACTGTACTGTAATTGTTATATTTCGCTACTAGAAGTTTATTAGTTTTCTTTCGATCTCTCGAAGAATGTCATAAACATGTTAATTTTACCTGTTGCGTCATTCGCGTGTTCGAGTACCTCGCTCGCACGAATAACACGATACAAGGATGTTGAAAACACGTTTTCCTATCTTCATTCGTACGGTCGCTAGCTATAATAAGTCGTTTCGCATGTCGCGTTATCATGCGCGAGAGTGCGGATAATCGACGGCGATTGCGTCGCGTCGCAATGACGAGATTCCTATTTCCGTCGTCGATAAGGAAAATCGAAATTCTTTCGGAATTATGGCAGTGACACGACAATGACGCGCAATTTTTTCCCTGACACACCGTTATGTTCCGCTTTTTCGTCGCCTCATGAGAGTCTCACTCTCCGCACGTCACGATTTAAACAATGGCGAGAGAAATTACGCCGACGAATATGTTGTGAGAAACCCGGTGAGCGGCGTTGGCTCATTGTCAGAGCAGATCGCATAATTGAATTTTGAGATCTTTGGCCTTTTTTGTCCTGCGCCAAATACGCGAGTGAGGACTAGGATAACCTGAAGGGAAACGCGTGCGGTTTCTCCGCAGAAACATCCGTGTGACCCCTCTTTCACCTAACTTTATAGAATTGAAAAAGCGCTAGAAAAAGAGAAACAGAAAGAGAAAGAGAGGAGAAGCGTGTGTTGAAACGCATTCTAAATGTGTTGCGAGTTGTGCTGAAACGTCATATTTTTTGTGTGTAGCTAGACACAATAGGAGGAAAAACAAAAATATAATTGTTTATTTCGCACAAAACTAACATAAATTTCTACAAAGACACTCGCAGATTTTATTATATAAACAACGTTTGTAGTATTTGCGTAGGAAATTTGCATTTTATTTTATCGCTTACTTGATAAAAGAAATAAGATAATTTTTTTACTACAAAGTCTTATCTCGAAAATAAATGTTTTTTTTTTATTATATAATTTTTCTTTTAAGAGTCTGTACCTTAATGGGCGATGTACTTAAAAAATGATTATCTTGTTACAAATAATTTATGGAAAAATTTTAACTTAGGAAAATTTATTTTACGCGTTTAAATTTTATGTAAAAAGGATTTACCGTTACAATTTTCCATCGGAATATTAGCGGAATAATTATTAAAGGGAGTCTATATTGTTCCTCATAAAGGGTTTCGCAACGCTCGCACGAACAGCTGAGTTTTCTCTTCGGTCTTATCGAATTATCGCGTTGACAGTTTGTAACAACTTTAAAATTTTCCATCTCACGCATCAAAGTTTTGCTAAACGATTTCGTGTGAAGAAGAATGCGATAAATGCGCAATATTTTAATACATGTTCGTGATGTAGAAATAAAATATTTCGTGCTTGCAGATTCGGTCAAATGATTTATGCATATATATTCAAAGTAATTTTATGCGATAAAATGAAATCTTGACGTAACATCTTTTATCATGTAATTGTGGCTGAATAAATTAAATGCAACAATCGATATAACTTTCTATATTTAACTTTATAGCATTTAAATACTTTATATTTTTTAACAAAGAAAGAGAAAGAAGCGTTTATCTCTCTTTTTTGAAAAATTGATTTACAGACGGACAGATATCTATATCATTGATATATTGTATATGTATGGAATACACACACGCACACATGTTTTGGTATATCGTGGAAATCTAGTTGTATTTTCGATTAATGCAAATAAAAAGTTTGCAAAAGGTTAAAACACTTTTTTATCGAGCAACACGATCAACTTTCTACGATTAAGAGCATTGCCGATGCATTACCTGTGATTATCTATGTACCTGTATTGCTATAATATCTTGAGATAGAAAAATGCATCAATCGCAAAGGAAATACTGCATCTTTAAATTAAAATGACTAAATATGTTTGGATTTTCTGATGCTTTTAGTAAGTTATGATGTAACCGAAATAAATTATTAATTATATGCAAAATACATCGAAAGTCGCATCTAAAAGACTTTCAGTTACAGATTCTTTCATTAATTCGAAGGTAACTTGTTCTCTGAATCCAGAATTAAAATTTTTTTTATTAAAAAATTTAATTTACGATTAATTGGCACAAAATATTTATTAATAAAGATTAAATTATTGCAATTAATAATAATTTCCAATCGAAAACTTCTACTCAAAGAAATTCAGTAATTTATTATTAGAAAAATGTTTTTTTTGTTTGGATAAATTATTCATATACGTAGCAATCAATTAATTTAAATTACCTCGTTAAATAATAATCAAAATTAATTGTTAAAATATTCAATAATAAGGATTAAATCGCATTTAATCATGCGTCTCAATTGTGTTTTCGTTACAGAGAGATCCATTAGGAAATTTGTCATTAAGAGAGAGAAAGTACGTTTCTTCATATCATGTTATCTATGTATACAAACATCGCGTCACCTTCTATAAATTGAAACACTTTTAAATTCAGATTTATCGTAAAATAAAATCCACTTAAAAAATCAGTTGCTTTGAATCTTTAAATCTCGCTTCCACAAGCGATCTCTTTTTACTATTCTCGTTTCTAATACTTCAAAATAAATAGATCGTTGCATACAAGCGATCTGATTCACGCGCGTGACTATCGATTTCGCCTGTCTCTTGCGAAAATGCGCACATATATGAAGGCAAATTACGAGTTTCGCACACGATCGACACACGTACCTGGCTAGGATCGCAAAAATTCTTGCGGAGGAGGAAGATTCCTCCTCGGGAAACGGGGCGACCGATTCCTCCTGGCCAGCAGCAATTCACGCGAAGATATTTCCGCGAGTTATTTGCATACAATCCGGCGACGGCGGTTCAGGAATCCGCGGAAAGCGCGACCGACCGGTTAGCTTCCCCGCCTTCCTTCCTTCGTCGTGTTCCTCCAGGACGAGGGCGAGGGGCCCCGCTTCGAGGGTCCCTTCTTCCGGTACCGGATGTATTGGAGTTCCTCGACGAGGAATATTGGAATTCGAAGATTGGCAAAAATCGTCGAACTAGACGCGCGCGCGTGAATACTTGGAGAATACTTAAGGAACGGAAAGTCGTCGTCGTTTCGTCGGCAACGACGAGCGAAAGGTGCCGCACGGTCGAGAACCCAGCTAGTACTGCTGAGGCCAACAGGTGAGCCATGCCAGCGGTTTACGGCCAGTGGTGTATCACGCTGGTATCCTGCCGAGGGCAAGGTGCGATGCCGCAGCGCGATGTCAGGAGCGTAATCTGTCGCTCTCAACTTCACCTGGCACGTCGTGTCGGTTACCTGTCTGTTGCTTTCAATCGACAAGAATGAGAGAGGACAATGTATAAAAGTTGCGTTCCTATACTTGAGAAGCAGAAACATCTGCATGTTTGAAAACTTATTGTTTGTTGAGAAGTTTTCAAAAATGTAGAGACATAGATATATTTATATTTAAAATAAATTACATGAAATATACAAAGAGTTTGCGCTTTGTGAATATTTAGTCTGTGATTGAGTCTTACGTGTATAATATTTATGATTAATACAAAAATATTTCAGAAACAATAATAAAGAGGGAGAGAGAGAAAGAGTTTAGAAATAAATAAAAAAGATTTCTGGCCATGACCTTTTTTATAATAAAAATTATAACGAAAAGTTATTTGGACTTTTTAAATCGCAACATTTATATAAAATATACTTAATATAAAAAATTGATGAAGATTAAGAAATTAAAAAGAATGGCAAATAATCAATAAAGATAACAATAGGTATATTTAATAATTATGAATATTATAAAATATTGGAACTTTGTTGAATTGATCCTGAATTAAATTGTGGAGCTTTATGGAAGAGAACCGGTTCTCTCCGAATCCGGAAGAAACATATGTCGAACAAATGTTCCCGGATAATTCACTGACGCTCCGCCGCTTCTCATAAATATCGACTTGATCGCGGTTTCCGACACGAAGTTTCTGCATCCGCATTTCTTTATGACACGAGTAGTTTACATTCATTCGTCCGGCAAGTGCACACCAATTTTCGCGAAACAACATCGTTAAAATTCTAGAAATAAAAAATCAAAATTAATACAACATTGCAAAACCAATAAAAAATCATATCGAGAGATCTTGTATTTTATTGTCTTTCTTTTGTAATATTTATTTACATTTCAAATTGTATAAACAGTTTACCGATCTTTTATCACTATTATGATTTATCAAACCATTACTAGTTATTATATTTTAATTTACAATAGTAATTAATGTCACCTTACTGTCGCTACACACATAAGTATTTATCTGAAAATTTTAACTTTTACGTATTCACACGAGAGAGAGAATAGACTCTCTGACGGCATTAAAGGCGGTGAAGAATGCGAGTTATTGCGTTTTTTTATTAATATGCAAATTCTATAGTTAATCTAATGCACCTATTACTACTCTTCTCTCTCATTATGTACTTTATAACCGCGTTGTAATCTATTATTAATGTCCCATGAATGAAATTCCACGCATAAAATTTTTCACAGAAATATTTAAAAAATGCGCATATGTTTCAAGGACAAATCCACTATTTTATTTGATCAACTTGATTTTTAAAATAAAGATGTAATAATATCAGATTTAATTATCCGATTATAGTAAAAAACGATAATTTCTTTATAAGTAGAATTTGTTCGTGATGTTTTTACGATAGCCGTTTTTTTAAATATTTCTCTTTCATAGACATTATTTAATGCATAAATTATAAAATTTCGACAAAAATAGCATGTTTACTTATCATTAGCAAAAAATCTTGCTTAAAATTTTTAATCAATCATTGATTGGTGTAAATTTTAAACAATACAGTACCAGGAAGCCACAAAAACATCATTTACATTATCTTGCTTCAATATACACAAAAAAATATATTTAAAGACTCTAAATAAGAACTTTTGACCAAGGAAGGCAAAGAGGGAGATCTGGAATATATATCAATGAATATTACAATGAACAAGTCTCTCTCATATCAAATGTAGGTTCTGGCACTTAACACCGCCTAACTTCCTTTAATGGCTTTCTTTCTCGTGCAAAGTAAAAGTTCTCGTAACGTCGAAAGACGTCCGGCTGCTTTTGCACAACCTTCTTATTCAAATCACCTAGCCGATTTCGCATTCCGAAAGTGCCTCACGAAGCCATCACCTTATTATCTCGCGAGTTGATCCTCCCGATCCGCCTACGCCTTCCGTATAATTTTCACAAGTCGTTTCTATTTCTTACGGTGATTACAGCATCGGAGTGACATAATCAAAGTGTGAAGATTGTCACATTTTTTTTACGCGTGGGAACGATTCATTCTTCTATGATTGAATATAGCGCCGTCTGCATTTTTTCATATGTATACAATATCTACATAAACGTTTTCGCGTAATTTGCAATTTTTCAAATTGTAAGATGTGTCAAGAAAGGCACAAAGAATATAATCTTCAATCATTTTAGTTAATGAGGCACCGAACAGTGCTTATGTTATCAATTTTGAAAACAACATATTCAAAGAATACGATAAATTTTGATTCCTGAAAATATATATATGATCTTTAAATTCTTATCATGTTGTCGTATCCATATCGGAGCCGACTCAACTTGTATCTCTTTGCGTCATAATCTCGCTGACGCAATTTATGTCATTATGAATCATATTGATATTATGAAGATAATCTATTACAAGTTAAATTATGGTTATCTTTTTATCGCAAAAATGTTTTATAAAAAGTAATTGTTTATTTAAAAATAACTTATATTAGGCTCCAAATATATAATAATATTCACAAATAAATAAGATGAGATGGGCAAATGAGAGCCAACGCGATATTTACCGATATTAAACAACTTGAAAAAAATTTAAGTCTCCGCAATATTATGTATGTCTGTTTATATCTCGACCGCGTAACCTTCGTGTTTTGAAAATTCACACATCATTAGTATCGTCAATGTTGACAAGTGCGGCTCGCTCGACACGCTCCTGATATTATTTTTACTGTGTCAAAATACGTACGTTTACTTCTTTTATGTAAGCCTCTTTTATATTTCGATCTTATTTATATTTATTATTTTTGTATACAGTTACTGAAGATGGTCCAATATTCGGACCTAAACGTCTAATTAATGAACACAATTACACAGACAGCGCGTTGGCTGTCATTTGCCCGTCTCATCTTACTTATTTGTTAATAATTGTTTATTATATTGTTAATAATTACTTAATAATTAATAGTTATGCCTTATTTTACTTGATGTTAAAAAATAGACAAAATATTAGATTAATAAATTCTTCCGAAATATCGTTATGAAAAGTGACAGCATATGGAGACGAGTTATGTGTGTGAATTATTTAACTTTAAATATTATTATTTAAATTTATGCTACTTTTAAATTATTGCTAATTATTTAATATTAGATAGAAAAAAAAACATAATAGATCTCATAAATATCTTGAGTAATCACAAAGTCAATATGTAAAAAATTTCTTTTTATATAATACACATAAATTTTTTGAATGTAAAAAGCTAATATATTAGCTATTAATAAGAAATTAAAAAGTTAAGTAATAAAAAGTAAAATTAAAACTTATATTTTATGGAAATTATCTTTACTTATAATACAGTTTTTAAATAATATATTGTTTAATTTACTGTTTTTTCTAAATTGTGCATTGTGTTTTAAAAATATAAATTTATTTAAAAATTAAATTAAATTAATATACAAAGTTATCACATATATATTATGTATATTTTCATTAGTTTACCGATGGAGAATTCAATAAGAAAAGAAACATGTGCATTTATTGATAGTCTCCCGACAGATGACGCCATCTTAAAGAATCCTTATTGTCAGTGGTACATTATTGAATTTTTGAAGCACCTAACAAAGACCAATAATCCATCTACTACAGAGAAAAGATCAATAAAAGATTAATATATGTAATAATATACTCGTGTATAATCATGTCAATTTCAATTTTTTTAAATAAAGTAATATATTTATTGTTGTGTAATCTTATCTGCTTTCTGTATTTGCAATTTTTAACAAAAATATTGTAAAAATATTACAATTCTACTATATATTTATCTGTACAAATTTTATATTTTTATATACATATATCTTTGTAATAGTTTATTTATTTATATTAAATTTCTATATGAAATCTATTTGATATCATTATTAAAAAAATATATTTTTACATATAGTCTTGTATTAGCATTCTTTCCGAAATAAATTAACAACGTTATTTTTGGAGTGACAGATGTGCTTTATGTACTAACGTACATAAGCGTGATATCAATAGCTGCGGTGTCCGAGTGGTTAAGGAGTTGGACTCGAAATCCAATGGGCTTTGCCCGCACAGGTTCGAATCCTGTCCGCAGCGTTTATTTTTTTTTTTGTTTGGATGTTTCTTTATGTTGCCTTATGTAATATTTATGGAATTAGCATTAATATATTATATATATGTATATAATTGTGCTATATTACCAATATTCTTCATTATTATCTTTTATTCGCTTTCTATCGCCTGACGTATCGTTGCTAGCTTGTCTCTGGTACATTGTACATAATGTAAATTATAAATGTTTATATTTTTCAGTCAAAAATTATAAAATATTGTTGATATATGATTATAAAAGTATAAATCTATCATAAAATTGAAATTGTACATTGACATCTTAAAAAGACACTTCAAAATATACATAACAAATCCATATTTATGTAAGCAACAATGTGTATAAGTAATATCCACCCTATGTGAGACTAGATAGAATGGTTCAATTATCTTTAACAAAGAATCTTACGTACACAGAAAAAAATATCATAGTTCACTTTCTTTCTCTATCCTATCCCGGATATGGAGGGTTATCGTGAGATCGTTCACTGCTTAGTCATCGACGACGGGAACAGAATTCTGTGACGCGTTTTGCTGGAAGAAGAGACACGACCATCGCGCATAAGTTCTGTCGTGATCAAGACGCTATCTCAATTGACCTACGGCCCCACTACCCTTTCCCTCCCCCGGTTCACCGCTCCGTTATCTGCCTCTGCGTGGACTGACCCTCACGTCGGTCTTCTTTCACTTGGCTACGAACCACCATCCATCGAAGATGATCCGAAACAGCGCACTCTTCCTGATTCTGGCCCTGTTCACGGTCTACGCGGAAGTTGTACACTGGACGGCATGTCCTAACCGTGAGTATCTCTCCTTTACGCGATTTGCTAATTAAACGGAGGGGGCTCCATAATAGCGCCAGAAGAATGACGGAAGAGTTTCTTGCTCAACATAATGTCGTCAACGACCCTTGATCGCGCAATTGACGTCAATCAACAAGAAAGTCGGGAAAAAATATGGGGGTTAAATCTTTCGGCGGATACGATTGATCGCGTGCTTTTTATCGTTCTCGGAGCGACGAACTCTTATTTAACGCGATTACCATGTATCGAGCCGTGTGCGGGCGTATAAATAAATCAGGGATATCTAAAACTAAAATGGGACTCTCCGCGACCACTTTTATTTGTGCATTTTTATTTTCAGCTTCGATGTATCTATCATGCATATTTCGGGAATGACATTATTTACGAGTTTGATGTATTGCCACCATGAAGTCTTTTTATTAACAATATAAACAATATATATATTGTTTGTATTAAATTTTATTGAGATAGTCTTTTTCGAGAATGCGAAAATTATTTCTTACGCCCCAGAGAAAAATTTAATTAAGTTTTAAAAGAAAAAAAAAATTATATTGCATGTGTATTAACTTATTGTCATTTCGAAAGAGATTAAATTAATTTAAATTGTAAATATTTTAATAATGTTATTTAAAATATCGTTTTTAAGTGTTTTTTAATATTTAAATATATTTCTGAAAAAGTTGTGCATATAATTGATTTAATTAAATTTTAGATCTGATGTTTTTTGCAAGACTTTGAAATATACGATATAAATTTATACTAAAGTATAGTAATATATGAAATTATAATTAATAAATCAATTATTGTAAGATTTTAATTTAAAGAATGCATTTAGAGAATGCATTATTCATATGAGAGATGATTAAATATTATTGCAACATAGCTGTTTTAAACAATAAATGATCTATAAATGTGTGATTAGCAAGGGAGAGAGAGAGAGAGAGAGAGAGAGAGAGAGAGAGAGAGAGAGAGAGAG
>NW_021848825.1:1080488-1108095 GCF_003651465.1 Formica exsecta | reverse complement strand
GATAATCTCGAACTTTATATCTTAGAAATGAGCAAGTTGATCATACTTTTAATTTACAATTATATGCATATTTTGAATTTTGAATTTTATATGTATATAAAAGATATATTGAAAAATAGAATATATAGCAATTATTAAAAATTACGTAACAATCATTAAATATTATTACGAATCGTAGCAATATATTCTAATAAAATATTATAAATTAGAAAAATTTTTTAAATATTATTATTAACAAAAAGATCAATGTATAGCCCTAATATTTCATGTGTTAACGCTTATAAGTCAATACTTTAAAATATAAGAGAGAGAGAGAGAGACGAAGATTGAAGCAATAATGCTTCTTTCTATGCAAACAAAAGAGGGATTGCTAGACTAAAATAGCATCGCCTCAATTTTAGTCTTCCTTTTTTACTTATTAGTTACATGAGTTATAAACCTTTCAATAAAATGTGCTTAAAGTTACATTAAAATTCCTTATTTTCCTTATGAAATTTTTAGTAGTTTCATTAAAGAAAAGAAGATATTTTTGGAATCTTTTATTTTCTTGACTTTATAATAATGAATTTTTAATTCCATAGAAAAAAAAAATTTGAACATTGTTTGTTATATTAGAAAAATGAAAAAATCGTAATCGACTTAATGGCACCGATCAAATGTAAATGTATTGAAAGATTTATTAAACATCTGTTATAAACATGCTGTCTAGATTAATTGAATTGAATTGAAATGTTGAGTGATACTCGCACAGAAATGTATTTAATTCGAAGTTAATTCATGTTGTGGAATACTATTGAAACAATAATGAAATAATATCCGATTAAAGTTATAGAAAAGGGAACTTAGAAATGCATTAAATGATAAATTAATCCGAGGAAAACGTTATCATCCCAGGAATAAAAAATTTGGAATGAATCTCATGACGAAGCTTACGCGCTTACGCGAAATTTCTTCGTGATAAGCGTTTGATAAAAGCGAGAATTATTATAGATGAAAGCGCGTCGAAAACGTAAATTTATTGTTCGTAGAAAAGAGCAGTTAAACCTTAACTTTCCGGATAAAATAGTTTGGGGAAAAATCTGCTAAATCAATGAAGCGGCGAAACTTCGACATAGATAGAGGTGATATGTTCGCTTGAAATATAATTTAATAAATTTTCCGTGTATTCACCGAATATTTGCGAGAGTTTTTTTCGCGTATTATAATTTATAACTGAGTTCTTGATCTTCGAAAAATGAACCGAACATCCGGCACGCGATTTCGTAAAAAGACAAGAAAGAAGATCAAGATGCAAAAATTATTTCGCTTTATCTAGACTTGGAAAACTTTGCTGGATTGTAGTTTTGAACTAGTTTGCGCCGATCCGCAAAAAATTGCGCCATCGATGACACGTGCTGCTTCTTTTTATGTTTCTTTTACTGCAATTTACGCGCGCTTATCTCATTATTTCTTATACGAAAACAAAACAACGGATTGTATGAAGATGAATAAAGATAACTCAAAAATATTATAAAAATATCCATTATTTGATTCATAGCGTGTGACGCAAGTAAAATGATATCTTTTTTTTACACATATTTTATAAAATAATCTCTTCTTATTTAATATTTTTAATATATCATGATAATTCTTATTCTTAATGCCCCCTGTTGCTATTTAAGTTATAGACTAAATGAGAATAAATGAGATGTGAGAATTTCAAAAGACATGCGCACAACTTTTTGAATAGACTCTCTCTATAAAATCTTATCATCAATGTTTCAGCTGAAAATGTCACTTCTGTTTGTACTGTACACGAAGTACGTGTAAATCCATGCAGGGAAGCTGAAGAAAGAAAACCATGTTCTTTGAAAAAGGGTCGCAATGCGAGCATAAGCTTTGACTACACCTCCGGTAAGTATAATCGAAGTTTTTTTATATGCTTCATTTATATTAAAATAATAAAAATGGATTGCAGAAACGTTAATTAGATAATCTCGAACTTTATATCTTTGAAATGAGCAAGTTGATCATACTTTTAATTTACAATTATATGCATATTTTGAATTTTGAATTTTATATGTATATAAAAGATATATTGAAAAATAGAATATATAGCAATTATTAAAAATTACGTAACAATCATTAAATATTATTACGAATCGTAGCAATATATTCTAATAAAATATTATAAATTAGAAAAATTTTTTAAATATTATTATTAACAAAAAGATCAATGTATAGCCCTAATATTTTATGTGTTAACGCTTATAAGTCAATACTTTAAAATATAAGAAAATATTATGTAGTAAAATATAATTTATGTAAACTTTAAAAGATACCGTTAATTCTTTATTTCATCTTTGAAAATACTTTTCACTCTGGATTAAAAAATATCGATCATAATACTCAAGATATATAATAATGTATTAATAATATATATTTTATTCCAGAGTTCAATGGTGATTCGTTATCCAGCAGAGCATATTGGGCTTCGGAAATCGTAGATTTACCATTTTTGGGTATGCCACTTGATGCTTGCGCATCTACTGTTTGTCCAACTACGCCTGGTCAAAAACAAACATACTCGGTTATATTGCCAATCTCTAAGAAATTCCCTGCGGTAAATAATTTATAGATTTTATTGTAAATATTCGCCATTTTTTATTCTTATCTCATACTACATTTATATATATGTATAAATAATTATGAACATTTTATAATACATATTTGTTTATCACAGCTATCTTTTTCTCAGTTTTATTTTATTTTATGTAATATTTTTTTACATATGTATGATTCATATAAATGTTGACTACACACAATTTCTTGCATTGAAATCTATTCAAATATTAAAGTTCAATATTGAAACGATAAAATAATAGAAAACTTAAATATAATTTGAGATGTAAAAAGATGGTTCATAATGTATAAGTATTTTTTACGTAGAAGAGAAAATCAATCTTAGAATGTTATTTAAAACATATTTCTATTACAGCGAACGTATGATCTCAAATGGAAATTGTGGAACGAGCAAGAGCAAGAATGCTGTTTTATGTTCCAAATTAAATTGGTGAAGTGAAGCTGTTCTTAAATCCAATATATCATCCTTCACAATGATTATAATTCGCCGATCAATAATTTAATAAAATAAACTATATATCCGTATTAATAATGCAATCTTTCATTATTGCCTTTATACTATGTCAAACATGATAATTCTTATCATAATATAATTATTAATAAATAACTTAATAAAAAACATACCATTATTATTTATCAATAATTCTTAAGCAGAAAGAAAAAAGAGAGCTCGACTTATATAATATTTATAAAATTATATATTTGATTGATTTTTGGAGGGATAAGGAAGAGTTCTATATGTGTGTGATTTTTGCAGTATCTAGGCGCTCGGGCTTTAACCTGCATTTACAATAATTATATATTTATTTGTGATTTTAATAATTCGGATTATACATGGCTTGGTTAAATAGCACAATAAAGTTGCACAATATAATTCACATCGATTAAAATATATTTAAAAAAATAAATGTATTTATTCTTGTGACATAATTATTTCAGTTATCCATAAATAGCTTTATCGCAAAGTAATATCGTGTGCATTATATATTATAATAGCCAAACATGAAAGAAACAGAACAATAGTATCTTTACTCTACATATTTAAAAGTAAATCCATTTTTATACTAGCTAAGTCGTCACTTGGTTTTGAATGTTTCAAGCGGAAAGTGTCCACATTTATAAAATGTTATCACCGGAATCTATATGTTCCTAGATGTAAATTGATCGCATCTTATAATGCGAAATTATTTATTTACGAAAATTGATCGAAGTTTTATGCGATTGTAAAATACCGTTTCTATCTGAGAAAATTGCTAAAAATATATAACATATTTTAAAAAATATTTTCATTGATGTTTCTAATATAAATTTATTTGTTTATTTTACTTGTGTGTGTGTGTGTGTGTGTGTGTGTGTATAAATAATTTTTGTTATACATACATTATAGAAAAAAACAAATGTTTTGATCAAGAATATGATTATTTTATTAATTATATATATATATAATTTAGATTTACACATTTATTAACATTTATTAATACATAATAGTTATTATTTGTCTGATTGATATATATAGTAACTATATATGGAATGTTTGCCAACGATGCAAAGTTATGAAGCAACATCATATTGCGAGCATGTGATTCGGCCTATATACAAGATATCCCCTTGGTAGACAGACAAAATATAAGAGTTCGACGATCGTTCGTTCAGCCACACACGGTGACATACTGCACAACGTAAAGGCCCACAACGTGGCGCGGTCTCAGATGACCAATCAAAGACGAGACCGCTAGAAAAATAATTGGCCACAATTGTTAAATTGTGCATTTCCTGATAAAAGTGGCCGGAAGACGGTCCCGCCGTCGATTCTGTCGAAATTTACAATACGTAATCGGAGACATGCGAGTTCATTCATACCGCAACCCCTTTTTAAGCCATTTTGAATTCAATTACTTCGATTTTTTCTCGATGTAGAAATGAGAGAAATGTGGGTCAAATCTCTCTATTCGTCGGATATATTATATAATAGCGGAAACATTATTTTCCATTCGATCATCAGTTAAGTTCGACGATCAAACGATTCTTATCCACTATTATTAGATAATTGTCCCTTTAATTGTTTCTGATGTTTGATCGTCGGAAGAGGATCGATAGAGAAGGAGGGTATCACAGTTCCATTTATCTTCATATTATTACATCAACAACGCGGCGCCTGTGATAATTATATTCGTGTCTTGCACGCAGACTGAATTAGACAAATAGCTAGGCTATCGACCGGGATAGATTAGATTAATGGCATCGAGAAACAAAATTAACATTTTTATTTCGCTTGTTATTTAATTACAAAATGATATCTTATAATAAAAAAATACTGGTTATTTATAATATATTATAAATTTCTTGGAAGCCTTCAATTCCTTGCAAGTCTCCAATTCTTTTTATTTGTCTTTATATTCTTTAAAGTTAATATGAGATCTCTCGCAAAAATTATTTAAGATTAGCTTTCCCAATTTATATTTCCTCACATAATGCTCAAGAGACGTTTTAATCATCAACGTGGGAGTATTTACTTACATTAAAACAAGAGATATCTTGAAACTTCACTGAAACGCATCATCATCCACTTTTGCACTTCCGCCTTGCGGACGCAGATATTAATCAGAAATTAACGCGATATTTAGCGCGGCAATTAGCGGTAATCATCGTTGGACACGCACGCAATTTTTCGATAATTAAAAACCTAGTGCCATGCACTTCCAACTCTCATTACGAGATTGATCGGGGATAACTGTAAGCAAAATAATTATCGTCCGGAGAGCGCCGATTACCGGCACGGCTTGTCGCGGCGCGGCCCGAGGTCAGAGGCCATAATAACAGATCACTTTGGTCGACCCGTTCGCTATACGTTGTAACAGTTAATGCGCAATTATTCAATTGAATAAGGCAGTTGATTCACGAAGGAACTGGCCGCGGCAGAAAGTTCAGAAAACGTAACGAGAAGGCCACGAATTTTCGCCGACCAACAGAAGAGAGCGGCTTCACGTCGAAAAATTTATCACGCCGATTATGAATTCTGACAGTTGTGATATATAAATATGAATTCTGACACAGATATATAAAGTTCATATTTTCTTTTAAAATATAAATTTAATTTTTTTTGGACTCGAGATATTATTATTCGTCACAATTTTTTAAATTTGAATGTTGACATTAAATTTTAACATTAAATAAATCTTATAAATTTTAAATAAAAATTATATTTGAATTCATTTTAGAAACTAAATGAGAAATAATGCTTTATAAATAAATCTTTTTTTATTTTTGTTACGTTGTAAATAGAAAACTATTAATAACTCGAGAGACGTCATCGTTAACAAATATCGATTCTAAATATCAAAATGAAGGCATTATGATAAATATTATAATGCTATGTTCAAACTTTCCATTCATTCTGGGAAATCTCCAGTTATTATGTTGTTGAAACGGCTTAATATCGTGCATCCACATTTTCAATGAAAATGTATAATATATCAACACGTTTCATAACTCCTGAAGCGTTTTATCTGCAATCAGCATATTTTATAAATGCTGAAGTTTTATCTCTGCAATTGTTTATTAAATACAAGATTTAACAACATAATAATAATAATACAAATATTAAAAATAAAAATAATAATATTAAATGATCACTACACAGGGCGTTATCGTGGGGCAGCTCATGACAGCTGCAACTTAAAACTAAAATTACCAAGTTTTGTACCAATATTATTCCATAATTTGAAATATGATTCTAAATTATTTCTAAGATGGATTTTGAAACTAAGAGCTAAATACGAAAACGGGCAGAAAAATAAGAAAGCTCTAAATATAATGCCAAACACAAAAGAAAATTATGTTACAATTTCTATAAAAAATGTAGTTGTTGATCAATATGAACAACAGTATGACATATCAATATCCCAGATAACCAAGCGTGATTAATCATATTTAACAAACTAATGCACTGCATGTGTTGTTATATGTTTGTTGTATATTTGCTAACATCGAAATAGAACGCGTTACTGAATACAGCAACATTAGAGCTTATCCAAGCAATCAGTTGACGAAATTTCGAAAGCAAACGATCAGCGATATACATATATAATGTTATCAGCAACATGACAATAACTGATGATTTATCATTTCATCTAAAGCATCATGACGACAACATGACGGCAACAATACAAATATAATGATTATCATTCTTTGTCGCGCATATGTCTTCGAGCTATAAAGTTTTTTAATTATAGCTTGTTGTCAACAAAGTATCAACAATATGAAATTGTTATATGATTACGATAATTTTTCAACAAAAATATATAGTTCTTCAGATTTAATATATACAAATAGAATATTTATTTTTAATTACACTTGCAAAATATATATGTGATTTATACTATTTGTAATAATAATAATAATAATAATAATAATAGAATAATAGAAACATTTATAGAACTAATTAACTGTACAATAGTTAATATATTGATAGAGAACAAAGTGGAACTCGAAATACATAGCATCAACTAGAAACTTAAAAAATTTGCGTATCATTCTTAAAATATTTATCAGAATTAATCGCTGAAAATATAATGCATATAATTAAATTTATGAACAATGCATTATCAATACATATTGCCGATTAATAAATCTACGATTTATGTATTCTCGGATGAGAATACGAAGCGCTATTGCTCGAGTATCAAAATGTGGCGTGTCTTCTCGTGACTCCATGTGACTCGCAATCACGAGCAGCGATTATCGTTGTCGTCGTCGCGACAAGGGAACAGGTATCGATTCTTTGGTATCGACATTACACGATGCATGGTAGCATGCAACCGAAATTTAGGATAATACAAAGCGAGCACAGGAATATGTCAAAAAAGCATTATTACTATTTCACGCCATTAGACATGCCTGATTGTTCTATATAAATAGTCTGTATTCCAAGAAAAGCGAACTTAGATATATCGTAATAATGCGAATTGCGCATGAAGCATTACTCAGGTAAGACTAATCGATAGATACGAACGTTTTCAACTACGTAACAGCAAACTCAGGAATCCCATGACAAAATCTCGATTATCTTGTTACGGTGACTTATCTTACTTTTTATGTTTTTGTACACGGTGTCTCGGAAATTTGGTCGAAAACAACACATAGCGTTATTTTTGAGAAAATTAAAACTCAATTTTTGCTAGCGATAGACGAACAAAAATTATAATATCGGTACAAAATATAAATATTACAAAAATCTGGATTTTTTTTGTAATGAAAAATCTCGGATTCTATATCCCACCTCGACACCCACGTCTCTTTGGCAAACATACCTTTGTGATTCATTGTTCCCAATGTGCATGACTTTTCTCTAATCGCCAAGCTTTATCAGCGCCACGAATTATCGCCCACGGTAGAGCCACGTCATCGGCGTTCAGTGCGTACGCGCATAATCTAAATCTACATAGTAATCTTATCATCTCTAACGAACGACCTGGGAAGGCGGAACAGTCAAGGTTCTCGCGAGCCAAGTCATCTTTACGTTGTATCTCTCTACTCATTTCTCTGCGCAAGATAAATACAGTCTAACAATAGATCTCTCTTAGAACTAGCAAGAAGGTCGTACCGATAATAAAAGCATTTACATTTTTAGTGGCCTTCGAATCACCAAATCGCAGTCCCTTATCTAAAGTTACGCTCTTCGAGCCTTTTATTTTTGCTATTATCTTTACATGCACTCATAATTTTTTTTTCGGTGTAACTGAATAAAATTTATAACGCATATTAATTTTTTCTTTTAATCTTAAGCTTTAATCTTATTTATGAGTTTATGCTTTTGCTTCCATCGTAAGCACATCGTTTTGCAATATTCGAAGAAATGCGTTATCAGTTTACGATAATGAAATGCGAAATATTTCATAAACGATTACGATGATATCTATGCGTCGAGCAAATATGGATTCTTAGAAATTAGCTAAGACAATCAATATTCAGCTATTATTATATTTTTTAAATATTTGTTCGAAAAAACTGTGTAAATGTTATTGATAAAAGATATAGATGCTATTTATAATCAGTAAATAATGTATTGTCTAAAAAAGACTTTTTAGGATTGTAATTCTTCGTAGTTGCAATATTTATTTACATCAATATTTTTTATATAAATGTAAACAAAATTTGTATTTTCAATATATTAATTCTTAAAAAATTTAATGTACGTCAGAGAGAGAAAGAGAGAGAGAGAGAGAGAGAGAGAGAGAGAGAAGCACCTTTTTATCGATCGGATTGCTATTTTATAAATTATCTAAACATGCGGATTAATCTTTTCGTTCTGATTGAATTAATCTACAATGGCGAACTTACGACAGAACAAATCTGTCTGTCAAACACATTGTGAAATAATTGCGCATTTCAGCGAGCGTAAATTGTACAAACGAGAAAGAGAGTTGTCGTTCAAACGATTCTTACAGCGTTTTCGAGGATATCGGAGCTCGAAGATACCTTTTGTATATAAGAAGCGCTTTGACACGTTCGTCAATCAATAGCGGAAACGAATCCCGCGCTAGATTTGCATTCTTCTTATTCTTCTTATTCTCCTTTCTCCAGATTCAGATCTTTTTTCTTCAATTTTCCCTCCCCCCCCCCCCCCCCGAAAGATTCATACTACGTAAATCGGATCTTTGCATACTGAAATCCTCGCTTCCTGAAGGATCCTCAGCCTCGGACCCAAAGGAACTCCCATCTTCTGTAGCCTCTCTTCGCTCAGATAAGGCAGCTCCACCATTCCGACTTTTTCTTTCTCGAAAGCAACTGCGTATTTCTTCAAATATACACGAAAAATATCGTAATTATTATTTAATTACATTATTCCTTCAATCAAGGAATAATGTAAAATCTTTTTATATATATTTTTTTAAATAGCTCATTATTTAAAAACATAAATGCTTCGATAGTTTAAAAACAAAATAAATATTTAGATATTTATATTTTATATTTAAATATTAAAAAAAAAATTTTTTAGACAAATGTATCAAATGATTTACTTTTTTTTCTGAAATGTATCCGATATAAATAATGACATTCTTACCTCATACCCAAGTTCCCTCAGAAATAATCTGATAAGAGGAGGCTCCGTGCCGAAGAACTTGGTCAATTTCTTCACCCTCGAAGGATTGGAAAGCGCCGGCAGTTCCGAATCCTTGATCAGGGGTTGCGAATGTGACCTGACCATCGCCATGCTCGTTTGCGTTCTTAGAGTCGCAATCTCGCATTTTATGCTCTCCATTTCCTGCGAAAACCTGGTAGTAGTAGAGTCTTGGAAATTCCAGCTCGTTTCGCACTGTAATTTTTTCTAACGGTTCTCTCACCTGTATCATCAAATGCTGAGTCCTCATTTCTGAACTTAAGTGTGCCACAGATCTTGCCAATGTCACCACATGCGATTCCAATCGCTGGAAACGCTTGTTGATGCTCTGCGCAATGAAAAAATTATTTTACAGAGATTTTACAATGACAGAATTATTTTAAATAAAATAGAATAATGATTTCTAAATCATAAAATATTTAATAATATAGTACTTTCCAAATTTTACATCTGTCAAAGGCTTTAAAAGGAAAATCTTTTATGTATGAGTAAGAAGAGAACAGAAAAATATCCATTAACTTCACTAACCTTGATGTCTTTGGCTTTCTTCATCCTGTCATCTATCACGTGGGATCTACGTTTGTCATGATGCCTCGTGACAGGTCTGGATGACACGGACGATGTTGGCAACGATGAAACGGAACCATAACTAGTAAGTCCTCTCGCCTTCCGTCTCTTTTTCACGCTTCCGCCGAGTAATTTAAGTACCTGCGACAGTTTTTTCGCATGCAAATTGAGATAAATTCAATTACGCTGGTGCCATGAGCACTTTCAACGTACCATGTCCTCGTTAATTTTAGCACGTAGTCCCATTTTACCGCGACCGTAGGAAAAGTGACATGTCTAATATTTTTACGTTTAAATTTACATATGCAATGGATGTCAGTTACTTTGCGTCTTGCCTCTGCATATTATTATACTGATTTTTTAGAAAAGTATAACAATTAAATATGGTTATATATTTATATTTTTAATAATGTAGTAAAGAAAAAAGAAGAAGAAGAAAGAGAGAGAGAGAGAGAAAAGAGATTGTTATCTTATTTTATATTTAAAATATGTAATATAATAATATATTTTTATTTTTAAAAGAAATTTAGAAAGCGATGCAATTTTATGTTAATTTTGTGTAACACAAGATTCTTGGTAAAACATAAAATTAAAAATAGCGAATGATTGTATTAAAAGGATATTGAACTCACTTCGCTGTACATATTTTCTAATCCTTCCAATTGTTTCCTGATCGTTCTTGCATCGGTAGTACTGAGATCAGAATCACTCCTATCTAACATAGAATCCAAATCAAGTCCCGTCGTGGTGGATGTTAAATCAGCGGCTTCTACTCCGAAAACTGAAAGAGAAAATATTTATATAGATACACGACTATATTAATTTAAAAAAAAATCAAGACTCGGTAAAAACACTTATTAACTATTAGAATAAATTTTGTTAATTGATCAAATATAAAAAATTAATACAATGATAATTATGTGTGATTTATTTTAATTTCTATATAATTATTATTATTACTTTTTGCATGTGGAAATAAAAAATTCCATAAATTTATTATATTATATTAATTATTCACAAAAGAAATATTAGTTCAGTATTATGAAATTAAAAAAATGTTATGTTTATAGAAAAAGTGTAAATTTTAAGAAAATACTCGTCTCTTTAAAGTGATTAATTACTTACGATGAGAAAACTTTTTCGCAGCTTCCTTCTTGGATGTTGAAGCGCCACGATGTTTTGCGCTGCTCGAGAAACCTCTCTTCTCCATAGCCTTGCTATAATCGCTGTAATTTGGTTTCAACCCATACGGTAAACTAAAATTTCCACAAAGACGCTATTATTAATACTAACAAGCATTAAGCCTTCGCGCATGAAGCAGTATTAAAGTGTTAAATTTTAGATCAAACAATAAAAGCGAAAAGAGCTAGATTATTTCACGTTAAACAATGAAAAATTAATTTATATTCATTGGATTAATTCATTGGAAATGTTAAGAAAAAAGTAATGATTTATTTAATATCTATGCTTTAATGAGCATATATTACTCATGTATCAAAGTATATTGTAACTTGTATTTAACACACTCGCATTATATGCATATATTAAAGCACAAATTAATAGAGAGGTATTGAACATATTATCCAATGTAAGATAGTTTTTTATAAGGATAATTAAATAATTAAAAATTTAATGTTTCGCTGAATGAATATTTCACACAAGTCTTATAACTAAGAATTTAAAAGCTGCAACGGGAAAGCGTTTATTTTTAATCGTAGAAGCCATTTTTCGGCCAGACACCGATATTGGAATTTCGATATGCCGGGTAGGTAACAAATTCGGAAGTGGCTCGGGGCGGTGACCGGAAGTAACACCGGTTGTGCGAAGAAGAGGGACCTTGTTTGAAGTCAGGTTACCTCGTTGAGTATCGATTTCTCGGTGTACGTGGACTGTCATGGGGTGACAACGGCGGTAGAGGTGGTGTCACTGAGGATACACTTTCGGACAAGGTAGAGTGCGCCATCGCTGGAACGTCCCTGGGCTCCAGAATACTCCTCAACTCAGACTCCACTATGTCGACCCATTCGGAGTCTTGTACTATGAAAGAGGAACGAGGAGATAGAAACCACGAACTCTCGATAGACTGACTAGCGATCGATACTTCAAAACTTTACAAAAGACAAATGCAAATGATTGAATAATTGAATATATTAAAAACTAGAAAATATAGATAATAAATTTTCATAATTATTTTTGTGTAATATGTTACATAAATAGACAAAGTAATAAACCTATAATACATTTCTGTAATAAAAAAGTAAGTAATAAAAAAATTTTCTTTGTGCAAAACACAATTAGTTTCATTAATTAAAATTTTTTAGACGTTAAAATAATGTAATAAGCAAACATTAATGAATTTCTTTGAAACGTGAGACATATATATGTATATATATAATAAAATCCTATAAAAAAAATTTTTTTTGATAGCCCAATATTATTCATATTCATTATATCAAAAGTATCAAGTATGTAAATCAGAAAAAATTATAACTAAAAAATCAATCCTTACCTTGTGCCAGAGTGTGATCATCGGGCGGCGGGCGTCTTCCGCTTGAATAAATTGCGGAGCCTCTTCCGGAATCGACATTCGAGGAACTCTGACCGGCCTTGTCGTAATCCGAGCCGGAACCTTGATTCTGGATCTTCAACCGGCCAATACCCTGCTCCAGGTCGTCTTTCCTGTTATCCGATTTCACTACGGTCTCTTTTCCAGAGTATTGCCCGCCCTCGAGCCTCTTCGACGCTTCGCCGATCATTTTCGTGGCCAGGCCGACTCTCAAGCCATCCGCATCGCTAGCGAGTTTAGAATTAAAATGACCCTCCTGCTCCGCTCTTTTCTGCAACTCCTCAATTCTCTTTTGTACGGAGTTGCCCTCCGCTGTGTGACTTCCCTCTTGACCTGACGATCCTTGCTCTTGTTCCTTCTTCGAGGCCCGTGTCTCATCTCGTCGTATACCAAAGCTGGTCTCCGGACGGTACTCCTCGTTCCTTTGCGATCCGTTTCTTCCAGGCGTTTCACCCTGATTTCGATCTTCCACTGTGATCTCGTATCTAAAACGTATTTCATAGATCCACATTTTAGAAAGCTTACAAAATTTATTTTGTTTTTGCTCTTTTTATGTATTGAAGAAGAGATTCCAGTTTCAAACACATGACGCGTCTAAATAAACTCTTTAATACATCTTCAAACCTTACCTCTCCTTGTCTAATGGGTCCACCGCGAGGTTCTTCATGTTCTCCGTGGGATTCTTCGCGGCTTCAGCGTTTCGCTCGTCTTCATAACAGAGCTGCGGTTGCGAAGCCGCCTTCTCGATACCCTTGGCGGAGTTCCGCCTCTGGAATTCTGTCTCCTGAGTGCTCTCGGTCTTCATGTAGACCTGGGGAACGCCGTATCGAGGTCTACCCTGAGCGTAATGATAGTACATCTCCTGGCCCGACACACGAAGTTCTTGCGCCTGTCTGGATGTGCTCGGAAGATCGATTTGGGATCTCGACATGGCCTGTCTGGCCTGCTGGTATTGTTGATAGGAGACGCTATTAGCGAAGTACGACTGCTGTACATTTCGCGCGCTTGCTGTTTGCGAATTTGGCTGTCCAGTCATTTGTTGCTGATGCATCTGCTGGATCAACTGACGTTGATGCAAATTCTGGGCGTGCTGCTGCGCGAACCGCGGACTCTGGTGATGATTTTGATTTTGATGGAGCAACTGCTGGGGACTTTGGAAGCTTTGGCTCGTCGGCGGCATCGCGTTACCTACTTGATGCTGCTGCACGGATAGACCGTGCGGTTTTTGCGTGCCTTGCCCCTGAAGCAACCAACCGAATCGTTAACAATGAGTTACCGTTAAGTAGCGAATGCTTGTTCGCCTCTTGTAGATTTGGTAACGTATTAGAACTCTTCATCTTAGCTAGAATTTAATTTATCTTTGAAAAACGTTCCCGTAGAGGAAGTGCAATGAGTTTACGAAGCTTTTTTAGTGTGCAAGTAGCGGAAAATATTAAGAAAGCATCATTATGAATGATATATCGCATTGCTCTTCGTAGAATTAGCATAGTATTACGTAGAGTTAATTATAATTACAACAACCGTTATTTAACAAATTAAAATCTTGGCACGCGATTAAGCAAGTATCAATCATTATACACGACGGACAGAACGTTTTCCACGAGGCTTGTCACGCTACATATTACGGTATATGTTAAATCTTGAATATCACATCGCACAATCTAACATTCTACGTGCAATCGTTCGCGTATAAAAGATGGTTGGTGATTGTCTACATTGTTACGTCATTTGAATATATATGAAGGAAATGTCACTATGAAAAGAAAACACGTGACAAGCTGTGAGACATTTATTTTTCTGCCCGCTGTTGAGTTCCTTTGTATCATGCACGCAAGAAATATCCGCATCCGTATAAGAATGCGACAATATTTTACGTATCAAACACTGCGATATATATTTCCTTTAAATCAATCTTTTTATTATAAGGCATTTTCAACAGATTTTTTTACATCAATTTTTCATTAAAAAGATCGTTTTGTTACAAGTTAAATTTTGAGAGAACAGAGAAGAAGAAAAATAATTCTTTATATTTTTATTCTTTATATAACGGCACTCAACATAAAAAAGCATCTTGAATAATATCACACTTTTAAAATAAAAATGTTTTGAAAAAGATATTCTTTATATATAAAAGAAATATTTAAAAGATATTTTAAAAGAGTCAATTTTTATATGAGAAATAATATTGTATTTAAGTAATTTTATAAAATAGTAATTAACAAATAATATTTTATGTAAATTATTATTCTGACATTTTGGAATTTTGACTTTTGACATTTTGACTTTTATTCACTAAAGAAAACCTGTAATTTTAATTTTTAAAGGAGTTTCTTTTTCATTTATAATTAAAAAAAAATCTTTGATGCCACACACAGGTCCTTTTTTCCAAGAAACAGCGTAAAATATTCAACTCTCTCTCCGTCTCGAAAATTTTTAATATCAAATTTTCACTTTATTATTCGCTTGTGACTTTTATCAAAGTTAGACGCCGTGAATATTTCTCATCTTAATCTTACGAATTGTACCTGTCCTTGCGCGGGACTTTGATGGACTCCTTGATGCATTTGTTGGCCAGTCATACCGCTCGGTGTCTGAACCACGTATTCTCTCGTAACATTCTGCACCTGCTGCGCACCTGTCGCGGTTTGGCCAAAAGCAGAAACTTGGGTTTGATGAACCGTTTGAACTCCTCCTGGCGGAGTGTGGTGGCTCACGTGGAGCTGAGCACTCTGTCCCGGTAAATTCGGCTGAATGGCCGTGGTTGGCTGTAGTTGGCCTGGCAAAGGTACGTTTTGCTGGTTGCTTTGATAGACGTATGAGTGACCGTACTGGCCTAAGTGACGAGAGAAAGAGTTCCAATATTATTTCTATCCATTATATTATTACGAGAAAAAAAATTTATTCTAGCACTAGCCGTATATATGGCTCATCTGCGTTAAAAAATATTATTTTTCTCTTTTAAATACACGCCATCCAAAAACTTGTCGCAGTTTATATATTGAACTGAAATAAATAAATTCTTTTGTTAAATTTATGTGAGAACGCATAATACACGCTATGTATAAATGCAGATATGCATCTTTATACAGATATTTTTGCTACCTGTGAAATTGAAGTAAAGTTAACATATTGCATCATAAAGTGTGTTCGTTCTAAACACCATTGGGAACGCTAAAATATATGAATATGCAATACGCTAAAGTTAATTAAAAGGAAAGTTTCTCCCCCGTTTCCCGTCAACTACACGTTTGAAACGCTTATTTCATGAACAAGTTATTATTATGATCATAGAAATTGCGACATAAAAGCTCAAACGGTAAAAGGCACAAGTATGTAATTTCAACGAAATTCGAGATATTAAAGGAAAAATTTCTCATTAAAACGGTTAAAACGGGAAATAAATAAATAAAATTAAATTGTACGGTTGACTTCAACAATGTTCTCCAAAGCATATTTATATTATCCATTAAATATTCATCGGTTCTACAAATGTAACTTTATCCCCTATCAATATATGTCTATTCTCTCTAACGTTTTTTAAATTATTCCTGTATTTTATTCGACAGTTAAAGATTGCTGAATTATTAATTTTACATTCGAAACGAGAAAGAGTTCAACATTCACCTATAGACCACTAATCTCAAATCGAGCAAACGATTAGAGAGATATTACTTCTGTATTAAAGCTATAGTAGATCGCGAAATAATAACGACGATATTGCGATTACGAGACGCTCGTTCTCGTACGCTGTGACTTTAGAAGTTTGCAATGAATGAATAACAGCCGCGCGAAAACAAAGAAAGTCTTGAGTCGCGTGCACGTTTCAGTAAGCTGTGAATGACAAGCTGTAAGTTACGAGCGGTGTGAAATAAGTTAACTTATTAAATAAAAATCAGAGCTATGTAATTTCAATACAATATGGTTCACATACATTAATCATCAGCTGTGGCAGATAATGTTATGTTGAATATCATTGTCTTTAAACAATGATATTCAACACAACATAATTTGCAATTTATTTTTAATTTATATAAATTATTATAAATAATAGTAATATAGGTATATATATAATATACACCCAATGTATTCTAAGAATTTATTATCTAAGCTTTTGTATAATTTGTGGTAAGTTAATTGCTTTTTGTATAATTACAAAATTTGTGCGCTTCAAGAAGCTGCAAAAAGAACCGTTATTATGTACACACGCTATGCACTTGCTTAATACTTTGCATTTAGAAAACTCGTGATTCCATCATCTAACGTTCCGCTCAACAAGGCTCTTTCCTCAGATTAATTCATCAACATTAATGAGTTTCAATTAACGAGCACCTTGTGTAGTAAGCGCACGCCTTAACGCGCCTAATTACTTTACGCGGCACCTTACTCCACCGCGTTCGACTTACCGTAAGCATTTTTCGAATATTGCTGCACGTTAACCGACGGCTCTTGCGCGCGAGGTTTCCCGTAGATTCCTTCCTTCTTCCTGGCCTCGTCGTCGTCGATGCTTCTGCTTGACTTTCGCAGCTCCTCCGTGACGTTATTTAGACTGGCTTCCGGTTCCGGCTCGACGTCCTTACGACTCGGTCCGAAACGGCTCGAGATCATGTCCTTAATGGTGTGGTAGGTCCTAGACAGCGACTTCGTCTTCTCCTCGTCGATCTTCGTCGTCCTCGGTACCGCTCCGGATGTCGATCTGATAGGGATAATAAACGGAAATTTAATTTCTCGAGGGCATTAACGCGATGCGTTGGCACAGATATTACTGATCGATCGCTTAGATTGCATTTGGAAAATGATTTTATTTTATTTTATTAAACGTCGATTATATCAGTAATAGATTTGAGATCGATAGAACACCGGTATCTGAGATATAAATTTCTTCAAATAAAGATTTAAATAATTCATGCGTGAAATGAACGGGATAATTACGAGTAGGTGTCCTGTGACTGATAATTCCTCGCTTGACCGTCCTGTCTCATTTCCTGCATCTGAGTTCCCTGCAAAAAGAATGTATTCGTCAAATGAGCACACGCCGTTAATGATCGGCACACGTCGTTAATAAAATATCCTGTATGAACGTGTAAATCATGAAGAGTGTGTAATATTTATATAAATCCGTTAACTTTGCAACGGTGGTTTTATTAGACGCGTCTAATTAAGTCATTTAAACGAGGAGCACATAATTATGCATTGGCAGCGACAAGAATGCAATAGAGCAGCGTCTCGTGAAGCGCTTATCAAACTTATCGAGAAAACTTCCCTTCTGATTAGAAACGATCTAAACGGCAAGAAGATGAAATCCAATTAAAGTTAAAGAAGTTACCCGTCCGTTGTTAACGAGCTGATATATTAATTAAATTATTCGCTACCCGTGAGCGCACATTAATTTGCCGACACGCGTACATCATATAATTACGAACTTTGTTTTACACGCATTAGTGTTAGAGGAAGGTTGTTTACGCGTCAGAAAGCAGCTGGATGTATGTAAAATTTTTACGATAGACAGATTATTACGCGAATATAAATCGCTTTATGGTCCAAAAGAGATGCTATAAATATTAAAAGTATTTCATCCCGTCGAAAACAAATGCTACACATTAATGAGTTATAATTAAACTTTTACTTTATAGGAATATTTTCAACTACATTTAAAAGACGATGCTCTTTAATAATTCCGCGCACGATACTTCAGAGATGGTTCGACAAACAATTCATGGCTTCGAAATGACGTGCACTTATGACACAAGTAGTATGCCAAAGTCGTCTAACTTTCGACGAGCGTAACTCATCTAAAGTTTGTTTCCAAAACGTACCCTCGTACTTGTCGTGCCGAGAATCGTTTAATAAAACCGGAGAGACTTCGTGAAATAAGCCCTCGCGATTTAAATGTTCATAGTTCTGGTGCAACTGTCGGAAAATTATACGAAGTCAAACCTCCGTGGATACGTAATTTCACGGACAAACGGGAATTTAACCACTACGTTGTGCACATAGAAGAGATTTGTAGTTCAAACTCGGAATCGTCGTTGGGGCGATTTTGCGAAATCCATCTTTCTTCTCAAAGGACGAAACGTCGAACGAATAATGTTTTGGTAAACCGCATGCTTCTGCGGCAAGAGGAGAATTAAGGGCTGAGGGTTCTGCGAAAATTTGCCTTTGACTGAAGCAAAGATGAGTGAAAATAGAATAAACTATTATTAGTATCATTCACACATACTATCAGTAGTTTTAGTCGATTATCATTATCATTTTATTCACAAAATCTATTTAATTTATTTCGTAAAAAGAGAGAGAGAAAGAGAGAGAGAGAGAGAGACAAATCGAATAGTAGGTATATTTATTTAGTAAGTAAAGAATAAAAACTATAAAGAAAGATAACGCAATCTTTATTATATAAATAGATGTAAAATTAAAGTATTATACATTTAGCCTAAATTTTCCAGTTGGTGCCATAGCATTAACTGTAAGAGAAAGCAGAAAGATTTATGATAAAACTGAGAAATCAGCTATCAATCAGTTAACGTAAACTATAGATTTCCTATTATATATAGATGCTTTCTAAAATAACATTATTAAATTAATATGAGATACATCCCTGGCGTTATAGAGACTTTATGACACGCAATTACACGGGAAATAATTCTATTCGGCCGTATAATTCGGCGACGCTCGTAAAACACAATATGTTACCGACTTAACAGGCTCGAATGCGCGATTTCCTGCGAAGAAGGGAATTGCCGTCCGGACGGCTAACAACGGGAGACTTCGGCCACACGGGGAATTTCAAAGTTAACGCACTGAATCCTACAGTTCTCGGGAAGAGATGCGCCTGGAATAACAACGGCTCGCGTATAGGGCCCCGCGGACACGCATCTCGCATACGGGAAAGCCTCTCTGACTTATGGCCACGCTGATACCGTGCCGGGGGACGAGTTGTACGAGAAATAAAAACTGAGTTTCATACCCGGGACGCTACGCTTGGAAAAATCATGGTCTCTCGATGACGTGCGTTCGAGCGCCTTTTATACGAGAGAAAGTGCTCTATATCCAAACTTGAAAAATAAAAAAAAGATAAAAATAAGACTGGATTCCAATCAAGCGTTTGTAGATATTATACGAGAATGCTGCTTGTAGATATTATACGAAAACGTTTTTATATTAAAAAAACTGAGAAATATTTATCCATTATCTCTCCATCTTGTCCTCCACATATATTATTACAAAAAAATATTATCTTTAGGAATTTAAAAAATTCTTTCTTTGCATCTTTTGCAACATTATATAAGACATGTTCATATAACTCGAAGGAGTTATTTTTTCAAAGTTACGATAAAAGATGGAAAATAAAAAATAAAATTGTATAATATTTTGCATTTCTTGTACGCCCTTTTTCGAGCGAACACTTCAATTCGTCGTATTTTTACACGTCGGAGAAACTTCCGTAACAAAACTGTAGTTCCAAGACGGCCATATGTGATGTTAAAAAGAGAAAACAAAGTTGAAAGCTACAGCATTGGCTTTCACGAAAGCAGGAAAAAAATTTGCTTACGGAGTGCTCGAAGTTAGCAACGCATCCAGAGAGACTCTAAGAGTGTTGGAAATGGGTTTACGAGCTACATAAAACCGTCTCTTACCCTGTACCAGCGTTATAATCACGTACGGTGATTAAGTGTCGTCTCGCACGATGATACGTATTATGTAAAGTAGCTTTAAGTAATTCGAAAGGCAACGAAAGTTGGCTATTCTGCACGCCGAAGCGTATCGTAGGCATACGAAATAGCGAAAAAATTTCCTCTATGCGTTCGCGTGATATTTGTATCATAATTTACAGCAATCCCCGGAAACTCTTTCCTCGTCTTCAACAAGCATGACAGCAATATTCGCCATAATGATACTCTAAGAATAAAAAAAAATTACTTACTAGGGTAACAGATATTTAGATAAAATACAGATATTTCTCGACATGTGGAAGATCTCGATATTTTTATTAATATATAATTTAGCAACATTGTGAAAGCTAGAATTTCAGAAACGCTGATAACTATTGTAGACCTTTTTTATTATAATAATGTAAAAATGGGAAAAATTGCGCATGCAAAATTATATGGAAAATTTTATAAGTTCTTTTATGGAAATTGTATAACAATATTTTCACATATGCAGTAGAACTGGATTTTTTTTTCGCACTGGACTGTGCGAGAATTAAGTAACATTCTTTATTATTATGTTAGTACTCTTGCATTTCATTTTTCAAGAATTATATTTAACAGGAAAATGTTACATATATTATTTCTGTATTACACAAAATGTATTAATAATCCCCTTTTTATCTAGATCTTTTTTAATATAATAAAAAGTTTATTTTTACGAACATCAATTTTTACTTTTAAGTATTTATGTGATCTCCATTCTTTTGCATACCTAAAGTAAAAATTAAAGATTAGAATTTTTTCAGAATCATTTCAATTGGTAAAACGTTAAAATATTAACTATTTATAATGCAGTATCATTATTTTATATTAGCATGCCGAAATATATAAATATGTAAATTATCTTAATATAAAAGAATCTCTAGAATATATCTTGCGAAAGAAGGATGTAAAAAAGTGAAATCGCTATAACGCGAAAATTGCTGTTACACACACCCACACACATATATACATACACAGGGTTATAAAACTTCAGTACAGCAGTAAAAAATAAAAGATTTTTTTTCACACTGGAGGAGAATCTCATGGAGGTTTTGTAACAAAGTCGACTAGTCAATTATGTGGTGAACGCAAGCAATATCGAACGAGAGTATATTTATTGCACACACACACGCAATAAACACAAGCTACATCACTGTTTCACAACTAATCGCCCGGAGCATTCCGTAAACGGTTGCATTGATCCTAGGATCAATGGAATGGCCAATGGACTATCCAAGAACAGGTAACTGCACAATTCACCCTACGCAATTTCGTAAACATGATATAGGTTGAGTCGTAGTGTACTTACAGTATATTGCAGACGTAACAGTGTGTTAAGGTCTTGCTTTAGTGACGTATGCAAATGCGTCAATATCGTACATAGCGATTGCACGCGTACAACCATCCCGGTTTCTCATAATATTTCATTAAAGCGATTTTAATTTGAAAAGATATAATATTAAGCAATATAATCAATTCGTTCCTAATCAATAACGGCCTTTAACTTGAAAATATAAATTAAAAATATGGTTTTCTTCTTAATTAAACGATTTTACTTGCTATAACACATCATGCAATATATTTCGTTAATATTAACAAAAAGAAAGTAATACAATAAATTATAAAAATATCAAAACATTATAAAAGCTAAAAGAATTAAGAAATTATGATGTAAAAAATAGAAGAGAGTAGAACGCGTGGGAAAAATCGTGAAAATCGGCTATACCAATCATTCATAAAAAAATGGATAAAAGAGCATATGTATCTCTTTTCGATCGGGCATCAATTTTCACACCCATCTTGTGAGGTATCAATAGTCAGAAAAAAGAATGTGTTACCAAAGCCTATTGATAGTGGTATACGTAGGTGGCATGTGTAAATAACGCAGCATACACGTGACGCTTGATTAATCGCGGGATTTCGTAACAATCGTCTGATGACAATGGAACCATTGTCAAAGAGAGTGGGACAGAATATCCGTCATTCCGGCTACCGACAGAAGTGTAACAGATAGATGATACGAGATTCAACATTCATGAAATGTACCAACTCTTTGATGGCATGGCATCTATTAAACCTTTGAATTTTTTAAATCTTGATTACTTTGCTATCAAAAAAAATATACATATTGCTTTTACATTAAATAATGAATGAGAGAGAGGGAAATCGCAATTTTTTTACGCTAACGGTCATTGTCCAGTAAAAAAGACGCGAGGGAATCAGTGTAATTTATTCAGCTCTCTCTCCTCTAATTTCTAGTGAATTATTGGGGAAGATCAGACAGAAACTCACCTCTTGAACCCAAGCCTGTTGCTTAATCGGCGCATCCGGCGCAATGGCTCTTCCGGCGGTCCTCTGTTTGTACTCGTGAAGAATAGGAATCTTGGAATTTTTGTCTCCCGATGACAGGACCAACTCGCGTTCTATCTACGATCAGAAAGAGATAATAGTTATTGTTTGCCTAAAAAGGATACAATCTTTTTCTTGATTATATTATTTAAGAATCACTTAGGGAACATTTTCTTATAAATATTTATTTATTCGGCTATGATCATCAAATAAAATGAAATAATTGACAGTTTTAAAATCTTAACATAAAACTATAGAAATTTGTTATATATTATATATATTATTAATATATTAATCATTCCGCAAGTTTTTCATACTATAAATTTTGTACGTTGTTTAATTTATAATTTATTTAATACTTTAAACAATTTTTTAAATTTAATTATTTCTTTATTTAAAAGAGATAATATTATCTTTTAATATTATTTTAATATTTTTTTTTTTAATATTATTTTAGATAATATTATTTTTTAATATTATTTTAAGAGAGATAATATTATATTTAAGAGAGATAATGGAGTCTAATATTAAAGCAAATTATTATATCATTATTAATTAACGCGCGCTATATTTTTTATTTTTAATATCTATATATTATAATTTATGCGTAATTCTTATCTTTAATTTCTAATTTTCTCTGTTTTGCGCAATTTCTGAAAATCGTCTTTATGGGAATAATCGACGCATTATAAAGCAAATTACTCTACTAATAAATTTCCTTTCTTAGCTTGCGCGCGCAACAGAGCGTGCTCGCTGAAAGGCGTTGTATGCACCTAGGTAAACAGAGCAAAAACAAACGGACGATGTATATGTATAGTAGCCCGCAGACGGCCATCGCCGAGAGATTTTCCGTGAGGTTTTTCCCGGCTACGCGTCCAAGCCAGGCGAAGCATCCGTGTCGATGCGAGTTCGCACGCACGGCACGATGATACGCAAAGTGCGTGCATAGAACCGGGCTCGGGCTCGGCAATGGCCGAGCGACATGCGTTCGTTGCGTGCGCGTAATAACGCGCCGCATGGAGTAGGTGTCACTGAACTAAACTGGCTGCAACATCGCCGTAACTCCTAAGCATCGCTCTCGGAAGAAGAAAGCAAGCGTGATGAAACGAGCTACCGCCGCGGAAAATAAATGCACGTACATAGGTAAGCAGGCAAGCAAAAGCTCCGTGCAACATAATCACGTTTGCATCACGGATATAACCATACTCGCGTATATGGAGAGTTCGTATACGAGGATAGCTTCCTCGAGACTCGATTCCCCCATCCGTACCAGTCGGTACTGCATCGGTACTCTTGATGTGCGAAAAATTTTTTGTGATCAATCTTGTATAACAGAAATAAATCCATACATAGTATTTCGACGTTACTAATCACTCTTGTGATTTCTAAAGTTTTTGGTCAGATCCATAAAAAAACAGAAAAACTAAGAAACATAAATAATCATTGAACTCCGCGTTCCCCGAATATTAATATTTATTTGTCTCTCTCGAATAGTAAAGTTGATTCTGTGGCGCGCACACACATACATACATTTATCTCTAATACAAATATATTTTCCTTGTGCACCAAGTTATGAGTTCTCTAAATATTTAATCGATTTTATTTTTGACTGGATCTTGACTGTCGCATGCTTGACAGCAAAAGCAACACGCCGCGAGTCGAATTTAGCTGCCACTCGTTTGACGGCGAAAGCAACACGCCGCAAGTACATGTATGTGTAATACAATGAAAAATTAATAATATATAATATTTAATATTAAATATGATTCCATATTTAATTTATGTAACATAAAGAACAATAAAGCAATAATATTTGACGTTAAATGTTCAATAAAAATATAGATCAAAGAGAGAAAGAGAGAAAATTTTTATTGGAAAACTTAGGAACATATGTACAATGTAATATTCTTTTCACATGATAACCGTACATCATTTTCATTGCTTGCTTTCTTTCTTGGAAGTAATCAAATTATTGTGTATTTCTTTTTTTCGAAAAACACCTGATGATTACATCGGTACTTTTCGTGGAGTGGCTGCGCGACGTCACAAAATGTGATGTCATCGACGCGCACACATGCATGGTGGTATATTGCGTCATAAAGCTGGATTATAAAAAGTTTAGCGAGACAAAAAGAGAGAGAAAGAGAGAGAAAGAATGGCGATGTTTTGCGGAAGAAATAAAGCGTGCTAATAAAGAAATGGCGTCATGAGAACGTGTTACGCGGTGCGTCGAGGCGTAAGTTCGCGAATAAAAATACCGATCGATTCATCCCCTTCCGGGAATAATAGGTTGCGATATAAACACCCTGAACAGACTGTCCGTGCATCATTGATATTGGATTCTCTCCTAACTACAGCTGTTATGTCTCGCACTTAAGAGACATTGATAGAGGATAGTCTCTTAAGTGTGAGGATGATCCCTTTAATAGCGATAATCTTAAATGCAGGGGAATAATAATTGTGACACGTGCATTAATCTTAAATGGAATATTCTTCTTTTTTAATTAATATAAAATTGATATTTTTTAAATTAAAATATAGATTTTTTAAAATTAAAGAGAGATTTTCAAATTATAATTAAACACAAAAGAAATTTTTTCTAATATTATATGTGATAACAAAAGTTCCTTTTTAATCAGATTAATTTTACCTCTTCAGAACTCCAATACAAATTTTAATAATAGATTATATCGAAATTTTATATAAGCTCATCTATCTCATTGTCAGATACAGAAGTACGCACACAATAATTATTTCATTCTATCAATTCATTAGATAGCATTCTTTGCGTTTCAATTGAATTCTCGTTAAAAAGCAAAAAGTAATGATCCAAATGTAAAATGAGGGGATGCAATCACTCTTTCTCTGTCAAAGGAGAATTAATCCGCGGAGAGTCCATCCTTTCGTGCCACGCGATAATTAAAACGCTATAGGACGATCGATCGCGCATGACAACGTTCAAGAGAAAAGGGTTAATTAACGTTGATTCGCGGTCGGATATTCGTTTCTGAGCAATCAGCGTGATGGGCCGAGTCGCTTTAATAATTTTACTCCCCGATCGAAAGCGAGCGTATATCATATAGCTGTATACATACATGCGTGCGTATATATGACGTCACGCGACTCAACGGCCGCGTCGAAAATTGACGATAAAAGGCATTGACGTGACCAAAGGGTAAGACGTTGATTGTCCCGATTTATTCTCACCTGCGGTTGTGCCGATCCGTGCGGAGAAATACGGTGTGTATCTAAACGACTATCGCGAGCGAAGCCCCCCTTCCCGACTTCCGGCCAACGGTACGCGCGTATGATGCCCCCTTTGTCTTGGTGAAGAACCTCTGAGAATCTTCCCAAGAGCGTAACTAGCGTACAACGAACTGTTACCGAAGATTTCTCCGAGGACTAATTCCTAACGTCGAACACGGAAGATCAACGAGCGCCATTCGCTTATCTGTGCGATTACGTCATGACGATCCGCTAATTAAGTACAATTGGCTAATGTCAGGCGACGAAAATCAAGGGATAAAACGCTGCAATGTGCAGTTGTCTCGATATATAAACAATGGAGAAATTAAAAATAAATTAAAGCGTTAATAAAGGGAATAGCACGGTGATAATTTTAATGGTCGAAATGAATGCGGTGCTTATTGCTTCAATGTTTCAAGATCAGTAATAATACTAATCTCGGAACATATCTGGAAGAATTGGAGCAATTAGCTCTACCCTCGTTTCGGCCACTCATTATTGCCGTATTATTTCCCCCCATTGACAACTATAATTTATTTTTTAATTAATATAATAAATTAATTAATACAGTAATTTATTTTTAACTAATACAATAAATTGAATAAAAAGTACAAAATATTATAATCAAAATAATGTAATTAAGTTGCAATAATTTATTATTACTGGATTTTATGCGCTAGCAATTAATATCCATTATTTATAAAAGATTTGATATAATCTCTTTAAATCGATAAAATAGCATGAATATTTATCTGAATATGAATTTCCGTCTTGTTATAGAAAATCCATTACAACTTTTAATGATTTATGTCAACGAAACTTTCGCAGCAATACATTAGCATTTTCAACGATTTTCTCGTAACAACGCTATATTGACTCGACTATGTTCAAGAAATTGTTAATATAATTCTAGAAAATGCGGCCATTTATACCGAATAAAGCGTCATGCTTTGAATTCTTTACTCGTTCTTTCTCTCATCGCGCTTAACTCAAACAAAAAGAACCATCGAAGCACAAATGTAGAATCTCCTTTTTTAGAGGGCCGTACATTCTCATCGCGTCACCGATTCATTAAAGCCGAGTCTCGATAATTGCACGAAATCGTTAACGGAAAATCATGACTTTTTGTCTTCTTCTCCTTCTTTCTCTTCTCTACCGAAGTTTTTATAATTAATGAGTGTCCGATCAAAAGTGCATGGCTATAAATAACATTCGAAGAAAAGGAAGTCTAATTCTTGCTGTCGCAAGCATATATTAGGTGTCCTAGAATCTGCAACTTTTGTTGTAATAACATTTTTATTAAGAGATTTTTTAAAGAAAAATCTTTTTCTTAAAGAGAAGTTCTAGGAAAATTATCTGTTACAATCTTTTAATACTTAATATATGAAATATTCTGTGTTATGTGTACTGTATAATTAAAAAAAAATCTAAATTTTAAGAAAATAA
>NW_021848825.1:1077730-1079356 GCF_003651465.1 Formica exsecta | reverse complement strand
TATTATAAATATCTATATAATTTATATTATACAATATTTTTGGAGAACCGTTTATTTTTTTAGCACAAGCAAGTATTTTTGCAATGACATAGTTTTATCAGCCTTTTCTGAGAAACAACAAGATACAAAAAGATTGCGGTGAGTAGAAAAAATGATTATTAAAATGCAGATACGATAAGAGACTTGAAAAAAACATTAGCATTTATCGAAAATGGAAATTTACTCAGAACGAGAAGAGATTTAGAGCCATTGCTAGCTGCATTATGCGTCACGGCGCGTCATTATTTAAAAAAAAATCTAAATTTTAAGAAAATAAAATTCCCATTTAAAGAAAATATAATATTTGAATCAAAATTGACTTAATAAGTATCTTACAATAATTATTTAACATTTTATTATTATTGTCTCATTATTTTTAATGACATTATAATTAATATCTTTATTTTATCACATTATTGAAAAACGAAAAATGAATTATAAATTAGCTAAAGAATATACTCCTGCATTTTTAAATCTTTTTTGTTCAACATTTTTGTATAGTCACCGCGAACATGTATACTGTGAAATTAATACGTTCAGTGGCTTGTTAATTAGTTCGTTTATGAGCGTGTACGGACCATCATATGATTCAAGCCTCACAAAACAAGCGAATGTTTTAAAACATCGTCTCAAAAGACGAAATATACATTAATTTTTATTATTTATTTTGAACATTATTATTATTATTATAGAGAAGTATTGTATATTATAATAGGAAATTTACTCAGAACGAGAAGAGATTTAGAGCCATTGCTAGCTGCATTATGCGTCACGGCGCGTCATTATTTTTTTTTGTCTCATTGTTCCTGGTACATACGCAACGACATGAAGCGAACAAGGTGTTGCGAGCCCTCGTAGTCGGATAATTACTGACCTGTTCGTTCAGTAAAGGTATGCTGTGGCCCGAGTAAGTTCCTACTCAGAAAGCTGAGCAAAGAACTTTCTACGGACAAACTAGGGATTCTAATGTGATATGATTTTAATGTGAATCTCGATGCTACATACATATATTGCATGCTTCTTGTAAATTCAACCTTCTTACAAGAAACCTAGATTTTTTATAAAACATCAATCTACAAAGATTCTAAGTCATTTTGTAAAAAAATTGACTCTATAAAAAGTCTGTAATATATAAGTATACAAAATCTTCACAATTAATCAGAAAAAAAGTAGACGTAATAATTTCAATGTAAGCTGTATTTATAATCCGCAAAATTGAACTGCTCAAATTATCACAAGTTTAATTGATAGCTTCTAACATCGTTATTGAAAACTCTATTCCTCTTATGTTTCATTTGTTTAACTTTATCATTAATTCTTAAATTGCAGAGTTACCTCGTTAAAAGAAAAAAATAACATATATAACATAAACAGCGCTCTATATTATTACATCATAAATTTATCGAAGTAAAGAAAGATACTGATATAATGCCAATAAATGACATTTATAATACCTATAACGAACTTCATTACATGTTTTATGTATTTTCAGTTACATTTTATTTATGTCGAAAATATAATTATTTTTAACGATGCTGGATAATTACTGTTATTATTGAATGGTTATCTTTTTATATTATATTTTTT
>NW_021848825.1:1056925-1077623 GCF_003651465.1 Formica exsecta | reverse complement strand
TAAATATAACTACACAATATACACGTTTCTATTAATTGCATTCTATTTTAATCGTTATCAAAAGAATAAAAATAAAGAAAAGATAAAGAAAAGATATAATTAATATTATAAATTAAGAAAATTTAAAAGAAAGCAATCTCAACGAGGGAAAATAATTAATAAAATTTATATCATAACTTCATTATTTATTATCACACTTACCGGAAACTTGCTGCTGTGAGTCTGCAAACTGGCCGCCTGTTGAGCCTGACCCGAACTCTGCTCCTCCCCGTACAAAGGTGGCATTCTGTATTCCGGCGCAAAGGGCTGCCCGGACGCGCTTCGAACCTGCCCGTTCTCCGCGACGCTGGTCCTTTCCGGACCGGAAGTCGTTCGCAATGACAAACGCTCGACTACCGTCTGTTCCCGTTGCTCGTCCTGCTGACCGTCCTGATTATTCTTCTGATTGTTCGACACCGGCTTCGGCGGTGGCACTGGCTTGTAAGGTCCCTCTTCATCTGTAACAAGAAAAATATACGATTTAAGAATATTTATTAATTCATTGTTAAAAAAAAAAAAATTATATTTAACCTTTTAATAAAATTTTTCATATAGAATAATAATGTTATCGTATACTTTTTTTAAAGTGTGTATTGTACACTGCTTTCGTGCATTTTGAACACGAAATAAAATTGACACAAAGTGGTGAAATAAATTCTAATATATTCAGCACCACAGCGACGCAGCGTAGAACATCCGTACGCCTGACGTGAATGTGTTAAACAATTTATTCAAAGGCAAGGCATATTATAGGAAATTGCTATGTATTATACATAGGTACACTGAAAACTACGTCAAGAATATTTTATATCCCTAGATGGGAAACACAAGCTATACTCCTCCATTAAGGACGATGAAAATTTTGCGCGATAATATTTACGTAAACTGGCCATTTAGTTGATAAAATATCAAATTGCCTAACCACGTAAATAACAAACTACGCTACACAGCGTATGGTACGATTACTGCGTGTTAATTAGAGCTTTGCTTATAAATATACTTGATTCTTCAATTTTTTCCTTCGCTTTATTCGATTTATGCACTAAAGAACTACGCATATTATAATATAATCGGCTACATGCGTATATATTTACATTACGTTATATTAATATTTGCATTACGTTATATTAAAAATATAAATCTAACGTCATATTTATATTACTACAACGCCATAATTATGTTAATTTTCCAGAAGATACAACCGTATGATATACGTGTTTCTACGTAACTAGATCGCGACAAGGCTTTATATCGCCGGGATAAGAAGATCTAAAAAAAAAAACAAAAGTGGACAAAATAATATCTGAAATAAAAAATAAAAATATTTACGCAAGTTATTTTTTCTTTATTGGGTTATAAATGATTATATTTAGTAAAATAATAATGTTTATATGTTAATTAAAATTTTATTTTCAAAGATTTGGAATTTATTTTATAAATCAGAAATAAATATATCAAATTTATATATATATATATTTCTCTCTCTCGCGTATTTCTTTTAAAATCTATTATTTTAATAAATAATTTTAGTTATTGCAATTTAAATATTTTTTATATAATATTTGTAGCTTTCTGTTACATTCTTACGAAAAATACAAATGTTTATTTTATTTAAACAAACTATTATTCAAATAATTATTTAAATAGTCTGCATTTCAAACATGTTTACCATTGGGTGTAAGTTATATTATGCATAAGCGTGTTTCGCGAACGCCTGTTGTCTATTAACCACCGCTTATATATTTATATACCTTGATTCTGATTCTGCCGCCTGAGACGATTCTCCTGCTTAACTTTGCGGACGGTGGTGGCCATCGCGTGTTGGCTGACCATCTCTGACGAATACTTTCACGAATGCACTTCGAGTCCCTTGTTTTCACCCTGGATGGTCCCTCGAACGAAGTTAACGATAGTGACAAACAACGTCCCATCAATTTGATGCGTGTTTCTTCGGATAATATGCACTCTTCCATAGGTTTCCCGCGCCCATAGTCGATTACTATAATCGTCGTTCTACGATTTAAGGTCTAAAATGTGTCCCAAATCGTCGGAAAATATAATGTTTCAATCACGAGAAAGATGTACAGATGACGACTAAGGCTTGAATGAGGACCACCCAAGATGTAATTCGAATTAAATGTCCCTTCGTCACACGTCAGCAAATTTCTCGTTTTGCACGAGGAAGAGATTCGATGATGACAGACTGCAGCTGCTGCGTTGGATACGACGAGCACTTCGTAAAATTACCAAGCTCATTAATTTGTACCATACATTTCAAAATAGTTTCGTCAATTTCTTGCACACGGAAGAAGACCGGGCATTCTTTTCTCATTAAAGTATGTACATTAATTTAAGTTTTTGGTTTCCTGCATCCTTTCTATGATTGAGACAATATATCATTTTAATTAAGGAAACACAGACCGATAATACAATGAATTAAAACGTACGTTGTTTTGTAACACAACTCCTCGAGAGGAATTGGGTTAATTAGCATTCTTTGCGATGAATTTCCGTTTCACAGAGAACTCTTTGTCTCACCCACGAAATCACACAGGTTTTTTTTTCCCAAAGACTGTCATCATCTCTCTGTCATCACTTTCACGCGAAAATGCTTATTGTTCGGCACGGTGAAAACTCGCCTATTTTTCATGTTGCGCACGAAAAGAAAACGCACATTTGAAGTCGACTATGTATTATAGAATAACTTTTCTTTGCTTTTATTTTGTGAGAATGTTCTCGCATACAAATCTAAATTCCCAACGTATTTACTTTGGCAAAAACATTTCGAAACAATGCGCCGATCATTTTCTTCGATTTTCCAGATGAAACTACAAATAATTTATCACAAATACGTTGGCGTTTTTACATTTCCACGCACTGTTCCCGAAATGGAAGTTAATGTATAATATCTCCCGCAAATTTATCGTCCTCTTCCTTCTTCGCGGAGAGAAAACTTTTTCTTTGTCATAGCTTAATGGCAAGCTTCCTTAAGTGTTCTTTTTTCTCTTCTCTCTCTTTCTCTCTCGACAGTTCTTGTAATATCCAGTACGATCCAATTTATTCAACCGCTGCCTTGATTACTCGACGATGTTATTTGCTGCTCCCCGAGACTTCCGGTGCTTCACAATAAAACGTACTTTATTTGCGACGTTAATGCAACCCCGAATAAATGTTTCTCGTTTTTTCATTATGCATTAACTTAGCTGTGTATGCCTCTTTTCTACTTGATTGATCTATCATCCATCTTAAGTCTATCATTTGATTAAATCAATTTGAATTCTCTCGATCAGGATTCTCGATTAATATTCACTTACTCTTTTCGCGGGCGTCTAATTTCTTAGTTTCTTATTCATCGATCTCGATAAAAGTTTCTCAGTCAATACGACACATCAAATTAAATCAGTGTCCATCTGTCTCTTCTAATTCAGTCCTTAATCAATTCACGTTATCGCTCTTGAATCCTCGGATTACTTTTCTCCGATCCCTTGTCCTCTTCCTAATCTTCCTTTCGCGTACTGGATATCCGACCGAATATTAACACCCGCAGCTTTCATTGAATGCTTAATCAATTTTCTTCAAAACGTCACACTTTCAATCTCGGATCGATGTGCACAGATTTTCCTCGCGCAAGCTGTTCGCGCGTGACTCGCGTCCACGCGAATGTCGAATGCGCCGGTCGAAGGAAGCGGATTTTCCTTCCTTCGCGCTGGAACGAGTGACGCGTGCGAGTGTGTATAGCCACCTCTTTTAGAGAGCTGCCACGCTTGCCGGTAGAGCTCAAACTTTCCATTGAGTGAACGTCTGGTTCCGCCGTTCTGACTTCACTTCCGGTATCGTCCCACCACGAGGAGTCATTATAGTCGCCTTGACGGTGGGAGAGAGCAAGACGACGAGCGGAGAGGGATGAACAAACGACTAGAGCAATTGCCAGAGCAATCGAGTGAGATAGTTGGACAGCGAGAAAGAAAGAGAGAGAGAGAGAGAGAGAGAGAGAGTGAACGTTAAGAGGAAAGAGAGAGAAGCAGAAGAAACAGACATCCCGACTCACGGGGATAATTTATTCCGCGCTCATACGCGGCCGGGCTCGGCGACGCGCATCCGACGAATATCAAGCTGCTCTTCGTCTGTACTGCGATCTCTCTCGATCACCGATCGTTAGATCCGGAGAGAACGCATGAACTCACGTCCACGACGAATTTTCGTTCCTCTCTCGTATTTATCGTTCGTGTCTTCGAACCTTGGTATCGCAGATCGTACTTTTCAAGTGAATAAATAATTTTTTATATATATGTGAATAGATGAAAAAAAAAGTATATGAATTATATTTTATAGAATCGATTGATATGCATTTAGATCGATACGTATAGTTTTAGAGAGAGAGAGAGAGAGAGAGAGAGAGTGAACGTTAAGAGGAAAGAGAGAGAAGCAGAAGAAACAGACATCCCGACTCACGGGGATAATTTATTCCGCGCTCATACGCGGCCGGGCTCGGCGACGCGCATCCGACGAATATCAAGCTGCTCTTCGTCTGTACTGCGATCTCTCTCGATCACCGATCGTTAGATCCGGAGAGAACGCATGAACTCACGTCCACGACGAATTTTCGTTCCTCTCTCGTATTTATCGTTCGTGTCTTCGAACCTTGGTATCGCAGATCGTACTTTTCAAGTGAATAAATAATTTTTTATATATATGTGAATAGATGAAAAAAAAAGTATATGAATTATATTTTATAGAATCGATTGATATGCATTTAGATCGATACGTATAGTTTTAGTGATATAATTGGAGTGCACGTGTTTTAACACAAAATGGATAATACCTTACAGAACCTTTTGTAACTATAGTTGCGAACGCAGATGGGATTTAAAGTTCTATAATCGGATATGTGCCTCGCTATAGTTTAAGGATTAATAAGAGTTTGTGAGAGAAATTCTCTTATAATCCTTTTTATGAACTTAATAACTTAACAAAGTTATAAAGCGTAAAACAAGAAATTGGCAAAGTTAAATTATTCTTTAATTTAATTCAGTAACAACTCATCTCTTATTTCCAAAATAGAGTACAACTTCAATTCATCTTTTCACAAATATTAATCGCTTACTTCGTCAATAACTTAATTTATAACTTTCAAAAATCGAAATAACTGAATAATTTCAGTTTAAACTTTAACGTGCAACTTATTAAAGGTGAAAATTTATGTTTCTTAATTTTTCTTTTATCACTAGAACTATTTATAGACAAATAGATGTAGAATAATCTATTTTGATCCAATTATTTTTACATCCCGTGTATGTTTAAAATATTTAAAAGTTAATTTTTAAGGTTAATTTAGAAATATTTTAAAAATTTATTACATGAGATCAATTTTACACGTCGCAGAATTAAAACCGTGATTTGCGTGATCGATGTATCCTGTCTTCTTTTTTCACAGCCCTGATTCAACGAAACTCGCAGCGCAATCACGAGCAACAATTTGGCCGACGAGCAACTTTGTATCCAGCATCACGGGACAAATTATGGTCTGTAATTCGATGCGAGGAAAGGAGGAAAAGTCCACGCCAACAACTCGGTTTATGGTTCGGCGAGATTTTCACCGCTGGTAATAACACGTTTGCGGCACGCATTGGGAAGCAAAAAAGAAAAGACGGGATCGAAACGCAGATTAGTGGTTATCGATTGCGTAGACTTATTATCGGGGGATGTAGGGCACGGCAAAGATAAGAGAAAATCGAACGCCTTTTCACGATGACCGGGGGAAAGCTGATTCGAGCGAAGATGGAGAGACGCATGAAGAGCTTGATCTACTCGCTTTTAATTTCTATCTCGATCAGGCTACGTAGCTCTCGAACATCCGAGTGCGTTGATCGTCCTTTTTGCCGTGTGAGACAGGCTAGAACAAATTCCCATCGCACGCTTGATACATTTCTAATACAAGTCGGGATTAAATAGATCTCACGGTCACGATCTACGGCTTTCAGTTAAAGATAGCGAATTTTAATTAGTATCTTTGCCACCGTTAGCCAGCCTTTGTCATTCCTATAGATAAGCGCTATACATCAATCAATATTCGTGAAAAAATGCTTGTGAGATTGATTGAGGCTGTTCATTTTTGTGCATGTGATTATCAGCATAACATGTTGACATTCGACGTAAGATATATGGTAATTAAAATAATTTAACTTCCGTAGTTTAATTTCTTAATTGGAGTTTAAGAAAGTGTAACAGTTACGTCTTTCAGTTACTTGCAGAAGAACGAAGGAGGTAAAAGTTATTGCGGCTATAAAATCTTGGCGTAAATTCACCCACTCGCTAATCTATCCGTCACTTTTAACCGTCAACGTTCTGATGGATCATCGCTTCGACGAGATTACTATCTTCCTTCTTAGCGCTCCCGAGATCAATCAACGGATAAGAATTTGCGACCGTTATTGGCAGAACGCCGATTTTACATCCACCTGTCGATTTTACATTCATCCGATGTTGAAATATTAAAGCAAAATTTCTTTGAAATTTGCTTCGACATAAATTTTTCCCAATATTCATCGCGTTCGATACAGGAGCTATAAATAGGAACGTTATTTTTTTTTTTTTTTAACATGAACTTAACGCCAACCTACCATCGGCAAACATTTCCAAATACGGGACGCAGTACAGAACCGTAAAATCAATGACAAAATGCATCCGCGGTTAACTGCTGCTGCAGTGTGGGATTCGATTAAAGATTCGCGCGCAGAATCTCGTCGATTGTATCAGAGATTCGCTATCGCGCGCGTACGCGCGTTTCAATCGTATCCTATTTTCTCGTTTCCTTCCTTTTTCTGGCGAACCCGTTTCTCGACGAACGCGATTCAGCGAGGCGAGTGGCGGCCAAGCCGACATCCACATCCGTGCTTGTCGATCCGAGATTTTTAACGAACCGCATATACCTGCCGCACTTACCCCTTTCGCGGCCGGCTTGATGACCGGCTCGCATCCACTATCGATTTCTGCTTATCGAGCCTGATTATATTCGCGCGAAGACGCGTGAGAAACGCGCTTGGAAATTATACATGCGTGTAAGGAATATTATTCTTAAAGAGAGTCTATGTAGAGTAACTCTGGTAGTGATTACGATATAATGTAATGTTACGTTTATACATATATGGTTTCTTACCATAATGGTCACCACAATTCTCGAACCACTTCTAATATTTCGTGACAAAAAAAAAATATAAATTTAAAAATAGTTCTTTTAACAAAGGACAAGTTCCAATAATAAAAATTTAAAGAATACTAATTTTTTAATAAAATTGCTCAAAATTGCCCGTAGAAAACAAGAAAAATAGCATTATACATAATTATTTGTTTTGATGCTGTCAACATTATTACAAAATTACATATTCTTATTTAAAAAATAAATCCAATTGTTTGAGAAGAATCATGAATTTCTTGTTTATAATGGTTGCGATATTATGTTAACATCCTTTATACAGAATTATATATCAAAATATAAGTCGTATTCCTTACAATCATAAATTATTTAATAAATTTAAAGGTAATTTTCTCTAGTGATTTAATAATTTTTTTATCTACCGCTAACATTCATCGTTAGAATTATCGCATAAATATATGCTTGTACGAGACTTTACGCGATACATTATTTCTTGAATATAAATTATGAAAACGTTATATCGTTATAAGGGACAAGAATGTTCAGTTTCCCATGAATAATAACACTGTTTTATTATGCATTCCTTATATAACCTCCATAGCTGTTATTTCTCCATTTTGCTCACAAGTTTCGTTGTTTGTACTTCATTACGGAAGAAGTTATCGCCAATAGTTACTGTAACGTACTCACATTGTAATTTTCCTGGGAATGCAAATAGTACCATCAGATTGTTAATCAAAATGTCCTTATGGTCTACAAATTTTCCAATCAATTCGAGATCCATTTTTCATTAAAGATACAGATATTTAGATAGAGAGAATTTACGAAAATGTAAATCATGTAAAAATCCAAAGATGAAAAAGATAGCGATTTATGTGAAAACTGCATTAAGGAAGCAATAATTCAAGATTGATTATAGAATCCACAAATAAAAGATAAGCTGATGTATACGAAAATATTGCTCTTGGATACAATGCATCATTTAAAACAATAAATTTCGCACTTCTCACGGTTCTCGATTCGCTAACACATGATTAAAGACGCGATTAATGGTATCTAGATCTCATCTTGATTTTACAAGCGTCCCTTCCGTCGATATTGCCGTTAGTTTTATACCATATCGTTTCTCATCGAGATATCGTTAAAATAAATCTCGCGCGTTTTATGTAAAAATAATATCTCGCTCCTTTTCTCGAGGCACATGTTAATCCTATTTAACCGATATCGGCGTTTTACTACCATCCTTACTATACTCCCCGCCAATTAAAATTCTTAACACTAGACTAAATATGATAACAGCATTTAGCAAAATATTATAAATATCATCTAGTCACAGAATGATATTATGTATAAAAAATATAACTAATATTATAATTATTAGTTCTGTAATCGACTTGTTTGACCAATCGTGTTGAAGATATGCAGATCCTTATACGAGAATCTCTAATCCGCCACGTTCGATGACCACTACTCGTTCGCCTTCTCTCGTCGTCTTTCTGTTAGACTTTATGCAATCTCTTAATCCTTTATCACCCGTTCGTTACAGCGATGTGCGAGGCGTACGTGGGAAATGGCAAGTTCGTTCCACGTTGTACGCGACGCAGTCGCATTCGATGTCACATTTAAAATATCTCGTCATCGTCGCATTGCAAAATCGATAGGATTCCTTTACCGCCGTTGGACTTTTACTCTCATCGTTATTGTCCCGTGGGCGTCTGCAACGCCCGGCGAATTTCGTGTAGGCGGCGGAATTGTGTCTCGCTGTGATGTAGCGGGCTTTCATCCTGCTCGTGGTGTATAACGCGAAAATTGTAATTGTCTCTAACAAGACAACGTATGTGTATAAAAAAAGTTTCATTAGAAGAGACGTATATAAATCGTCGAAAAATGTCTATAGAGTGACCATCGAATTTGCGCTTGTCGTCAATGAGGTAATATATAATTCTTATTCTTCTTCAAGAATAATTACAAGTGACGGCGGAACCGTAAAGTAGCATCCGATTAAATCCATTAATTACGTTTATCTGCTTTTCTAACGGTAATATACGAATATGAGAAACGCGAAAAATGCAACGGCCACACACACGTCGTCGCGATGGGAACCGAAATGGTGGTACAGTATGTAATAGTGGTGAATGGCGAGTGTTTGCCACTTTTAGGGCGGGTTCCATTGACCGAGAACGACAGTGGACACACAACGGTGCCCGTGAGAAAATACGTTAAGGAAGAAGTCGACGAAGAAGAAGAAACGGTGTTTACCGATGTGTGCGTCACGGTGAAGAATTTACGTGGTAGGGTAGGTGGGTCGACCGAGGAAAACTAGACTCCACTATATGGATGCACTTAGATGGCTCAACCATGCGTGCTTCCCCGCGCTCGCACGAGCGTCACAGGTGAGCTGAGAGACGCTCGAGGAACTAGTCCTGCATGTGTAGAAAAGGAAGACGAGAACGTGAACGGGGACGGCAAAGTAGGAAAAGATCGAGTCCCCCTACCCCCCTCTCTTACCTTTTCTTCACTCGCTCGCTAATCGCCGCTCCGCTCGTTCTAAGGTAGAAGAAAAGGGATACAAGGTAGTTCAAGGTTCATTGTCCATCATTTGCAGTCTTTAACCACCTGTATACCGACGACAACATTCATAAAGTTTTATATCTGGTAATGACTACACGCGACAGACGCTTACACACAGCCCCCCTCTATAATTTTTTATAGTCTCTTGCGCGTATCTTTGCTTCAATGCTAACTACCTTATTCAAATAATACATAAAACATTATATTATATATAAAAAGAGATAATTTTTTTCTAATATTCAAAATGCTTGAATCATTTCTGATTGAAGATTTAATTGAATATTTGTTTAAGTCTTGTTTTGTTCTAATATATATAAGTAAGTATATTATATGCGTCCTTACAATAAAATTACTGCATGTATATGTGTATGTGTATCTATTACTTTTTTTAATAATTTTAAATTATATACTTTGTATAATTTATATACTCTGTCTATATAATATCTATCTATATAATCTGATATATTATGCGTTATATACTATTATTACTATGATGTTGCGTCGTTCAAATTTTATAATTAGCACATATAGTAATGATAGATTTTACTGTATCACATGCTCACATATACGTCATTATAAGCAATTCACTGATTCATATCTCCATCATTTCCCTCTCTAATGACTTTAAGTATCATCTGTATTTTACTGAGAATCTTACCATGTTACTGTTATGACGTTGCACTGTATGTGTTTTATTATATATATCTAGAACTTGCCTCACAGAATAATAATAAACTGATTCCACTCTCTCTCTCTCCCTCTGTCCTTATCTCTCTCTCTCTCTTTCTCTTATAATATTTATTGCCTTCCTAGTAACATTGCACGCCTTCTTTATCGCAGCCACGCAATCGCGCAATATGCGTCAAATGAATATACACAACGGTTCAAAAGGAAAATACGAGATTTATGATTAGTTTGTGTGCGTCGAAGAAGAGGAAGGCCAGGGTTGGATCAAGGAAACGGATCGCTCTATGCTACGCTACACTTATGCAGTCGTTAATCGAAGCTCCAGTATTTCTTCGCCGCAGGAACGAAACTGTGTCGATACTATCAACAGGCATACCGAAGGGGAGTGAACTGACCGTAACGATTTGCCTCTAACGATTTGCAAAAGTATCGATTATAACCGTTTTATCAATGCGGGAGAAAGCACCCTCGAAGATAATTAAATTACAGCTCGACCTCGCGTAATATCGCGAAAGATTGTCGATAGCGGTGTCTTTAACGTTTAAAGTTGAATATAATTTTGCGATATTAAATTAGAATCTGAAAAATTTTAATATTTAAAATTAATATTTAAATGTAGGTATTCTCTTATCTAAAAAAAAAATCCATGTTTAGAGATTAGTAAATATTTTTATTAGATAAATAAAAATAATTTTATCTTTTGCGCAAAAAAAAGGAAAAGTAACTCTAAAATATTCCGTAGAATAATTGAGATGCGTATGCGCATCGACACAGGAAGATCGCGCGTCACGATAGGAAAACTGATGAGAATATGATGATAAGACAACAGGTCCAACGGTGGACGCAAAAATTAAAAAAGACGGCATGATCAAGTATGGAAAGTCGTAAGCACACAGCTTTTTGCAAGTCAGATGTAGATTCGTCGTTTTAAGGTAGACCGTTTACGTTATCGAATCGGTTAAATAACTCGTGCATATTCAAATGTCACTCGACGACAACAGCTACTGATACATATTCTCTCGTGCAGCATCCGCGCGTGCATCTCTGACGGATTATTTTACGGTATCGCTTACGACGGGTTAATATGTTTAATTCTACTTTATCCACAGCGACGTATACTCTTTATTGTGGGCTTATTATAATACTGTAATTTAAACATTAGTCCTTTGCATTCCGACATCATTCTCAGTGAACAGCTTATTAATTATCTTCTTCAATTGCCAGTAGAAAGAAAAAGAAATTGAGGAAAATACTGCAAAATTTTGAAATCATTCTCCGAGAAGAGATCTCGTATTATCGATATATTCATAACGTAAATGTATATATATTACCTTTTTCATATAACATACACATATACTACATATTATTTATCTAATTTTATACATATACACAAAATAGATATAAATATATATATATATTATCCGTATATCTTCTGTAATTACTCAGATTTTTACGAGACTGCTTCAAATAATATTATATTTAAAGTAAGAAATAGGTCAAAGACTTTTGGCGCAGTTTCCACTTTCTGGTCAATAAAGATAGAAGCGGGTCACTAATGACGGTTTTAGTAGAATCAGTGTTAACTTTAATTGCGTACTTCTTTCTAGAACTAAAACATGTATTAATAAAATTCGATTATAAAATAAAATTTATATATTTAATAAAATTTTGTTATAATCCGACCAAAAATACGCGCCTAACGTAGATATGTAATTGATTATTCTCTGTGAATAAAAAAACTAGGTAAGTAAAATAATAAATCTTTCAGAAATTAACTTTGAAAATGTTTACACATCCATTTGCCTCAAATATTGCAGTATTTGTAAGTATAGATGTATAATTCTCTAATGACACACATCAGATAAATCTTTTACATATATAAATATATAATGTAATTAACAAACGTAATACAGAGAGAGAGAGAAACAGATATTCATATACATATAATAAAATGTTATTTTTCAAAGGAATTTAATATGCCTAATTTTTCGAACGTAGTAGTCAATTTAATCACGATTCATTTCAGTCATCCACGCATACGACGCAAATAATTATAAACCTTATCCTTCTCGCCTAGAAACTCCTTGTTTAATAAAAAAAAGATTTTAGGAAAGAGTTTAGGAAAGTCCGACGACATGTGCGGTCTTCCTTAACGAAATCATTTCGTCCTGGCTGTCCAGGCTCGTTCTTTTCTCGCTGCGGTTATCCTTCCGAGAGTCATCTCGATGCATACATACATCTCTCTCTTTCTCCTTCCGCCTTATTTTGCTTCTATTCTACTTCTGAACGAACGAACGAGCGAGCGAGCAAGCAACTCGTCCGTTCCTTCTGCTCTTTCATCGGACCCGCTGCATGCTACAAACGGCCTTTGAATAGCGTCTAGTTTTTGTCGAGCAACTAGTTTTACCGGAGGAGTTTTCATTCTCCATTCTATCCGCGAGTCGCCTCGTCCTTCGCGCATCGAGCCACCGTGAAAATTAATCTTGCTGATTCTCTCAACACCGTAAAATTCGAAAGAAAGTGAATGACGTTCCAGAATTTGTCAAAAACCATCGCAACTCACATAATTCGCGCCGATTTTATTAATTATTAGTTATTTTTAATCGCGCCGATTGATGTCGCATTTTACAAAATTGGTATTAAAGGGTAAAATAAATTTTTTTATTATATATATTCTTAATACAGAAAAATAGGGTAAAAAATATTTAAGAGCATAGGAATGGAAAATGTTATTATCCCTGTATTAAAAAAACTGCGTATCTCAATCTTTAGTTAAATATCTTAATAACAATCGATTGTAATGTGATATATTATCATAATTTGGAAAATTTGCAAATATCGCTATTTAATTATAATCGATTATTTAATTTTATTAATTATCTATATTATATTTATAATATTCATTTTGTGTGAAAAGAGAAAAAAATGATCTTTTACTTTTTTTTAAATATGTATAATGGAAATATATAATAACATTGAAACACATATTCCAGCAAAAAACATTAATTAATAGCAGTTTTTACGCGCGCGTGTTAAATATAAGTAGTAATTGGTTTAATAAGCATGCGTGAAACGGGGTTACCTTGAGACACACGGCGGATTAAGCGACAATGAAAAAAGAACTTCATCCGGCAGTCTATAAAAATATTCTTGGTATGCAATCTTTTCCCAATCACGTTTCTACTTAATACTTTATCTTTAGAAATTGCGCCATAACTAATAGCACCAGCCTAAGCGGAGAAATTAACTTCGATTATAAAGTAATATCGATCGGCAGTTAAAGAAGTATGTTAATTAACGAGTCTTAATCGACTCTGGTTGATTCTCCTCGCTCATTCGTCGCGAAATCTCTCGCTAACTAATCGCGGCCGTTGCACTCTATATATTTCTTTCCGATAAGAGAGGCAGTTGGAATGCTTCGACATTCCCGAATATAAAAATCGTAAGAAGATTAATGGCTATGCTGAGCCAATGCGCAAAGTTTTCGTTTTATCGTTAAAACTTTATATCTCATCACTCTGCACAACATAATGATTTATTTCCAAAGATAAGACAATCATGTATACTACGAACTTATATCCCCTGATGTATTTAAAAAAAAAAATCAAATATCAAGGATAATATCAATGAACACGATATTCAATACGCAATTAATGCATTTAATATACAGCGATTAACATTTAATGAGACAACATAATATGTGCTATTTAGATGATCTATAAATTTATGAATTTCATTAGCGTTGCATGCATAAATTTATCATTTGTAAAACAACTTGTACGTTATGTATTAAAGTAGCTTTAAAGTACACAACTTTTACTTTACAGCAACTTATCTATCTTATAGCACGTTCATTCACAAGTTTATTTTATTTATTCATTAATGTAATTTAAAATTTCTCGAAGACTTACTCGAAGACTATAGAATATTTTATTAGATTTAAAGATATTTGCATTGCATAACTTGTGCCCTTACGTCAAGCATAATTTCTTTCGTCAAAATAAACACGAAAAAGATTCAAGAGTAGTCAACAGAGTGAAAAATATTTATATCATCAGCGCAATTATTCTATTAACCGATTGAGATAATTAAAAACGCGATAGTTCGAATTCTAATTAAACAAATGTATCTAAACCGTTCGCTATAATCTAAAGATTACAAATTAGTAATTTGTAAATATCAAGGATAATATCAATAAACACGATATTCGCAATTAATGCATTTAATATAGCGATTGATATTTAATGAGACAACATAACATATGCTATTTAAATAATCTATAAATTTACGAATTTCATTAGCATTGCATGCGTTAATCATTTATTTATCATTTGTAAAACAACTTCTACGTTATGTATTAAAATAACTTTAAAATATAGCAACTTTTACTTTATAGCAACTTATATATCTAATATTATAGTACGTTCATTCACAAATTTATTTTATTTATTCATTAATGTAATTTAAAATTTCGCGAAGACTTGTAGAGTATTTTATTAGATTCAAAGTTATTTGCATTGCATAACTTGTGCCATTACGTCAAGCATAATTTCTTTCGTCAAAATAAACACGAAAGAGATTCAAGAATAGTCAACAGAGTAAAAAATATCTATATCATCAACGTAATTATTATGTTAACCGATTGAGATAATTAAAAACGCGATAGTTTAAATTGTAATTAAACAAATCTGTCTAAACCGATCGATATAATCTATAGAGATTACAAATTAGTAATTTCATTGATAGATCGTCTAATTTATTATAGCAAGTATCTTCACGAGAACGCCACTGAAAACAACAAGGCACGAAAATCTTTGTCAATCATCGAATACATTAATTCAAGATATTAAATTCTAATATTTCTACTAATTAACTGCTTTTTCTCGGCGGATTTTTCTTCGTCGGAGCGTTTTCTAATTCTGAGTTTCTTCGCCGCGTAATATTGCGTGAATAATCTGGAATAATTTATACTGTACGCGAAATAATTTACACTATTACATTGTTACGCTGTTGCGCGAGCATAATTTATACAATCGGCAGGAAAAACTAGCGTACACGCACGCTAGACGATAGAATACCAAATTTACTCAGGAATTTACAAACGCGCTCGCGTTCTTTATCTCGGTTTGATCGTGAATCTTCGAGGTCGCGCTGGCAATTTATAAAACGAATATGCGAAACCGGATATTAAATATGTTAATTAACGTTCTCCGTGGATCCACTTAACTGGTGTCCGATAGCATCGGATTTATTCTAGCCCACACTGTCATTCGCTTGGATCTTGTTTACATGTTACTACATTTCACCGGTTTCTACCGATTCATGCGTTATATGAGGTATAAATGAGAACGGCAAGTGTTAATGACTTTCTTTCGATTCTACTTTCAACACGCATTTGCCTTTCCTCTCTTGTAGTCCTCAAAGTTTTAATTATCGTCGTCTCCGACTTACGCTTATTCTCCGTAATTTATAGAATTTGTTTTTAAAATATTTATATCTGGCTAAAAATTCCAGAAACAATATTCAAAAAATAACTTTTAATATAATTTATAGATAATTTAATTCTCGATTATAAAAATATATATTTTTATGAAATACATGTTGAACGATTATTTTTCATCTTTATCTTATCATACAATATCTTTTTCGCTCTGCAAATACTACAATTGAATTAATATCTGATTGATTATATACTCCCTAAATATATTTGCAATTATTAAATAAACTGAACATGTTATGATCATGAGTGTGTCAATCTTACCTAATTTCTCATCAAATGGAAACACTTCAGTTCTCACTTATTCCAAATATGTAGTGCAAAATTGCTCGCGTCTATAAATAACTCATACATATTTTCTAATCAACGACACACAATGCTTATCTTTCGTTTTGCCAACTTAGATGTAATTTGCTAATCATTCTCTTGGATTAAGAACACACAATATGATACGAATCGCAGAATCGTGTAATACTAACATTAAATGTAAGAAATAGCGACGTGTCCATGTTTACATATCTGGCGGTATGTGCGGCCTAGTGGGGCAAATCCTACTACTAACAAAAGAGATCGAATAGGAGAAGGGGCAAGAATCGACGCGCAGAGAGATGAAAAGTTTGTAATTATTCTATCGACACACGTTATAAAAAACGTTATACGTTATACATTATACATATAAGAAAGAAAGGATTCATCAATAAAATTCTTGTCTCTACATACAAGTATTTTGGCAGCCTTCGACTCAGTCCTCTCGTAAAATTAGTCTTCCTTATATAAAGTAACAAAAAACCGTAATTAGTAATTAGTTTATAAAATTCAAGAAATGTAATATTTCCCGCGTACTTTTATTTCATATTTCGTAATGGCAACAATTTAACTATGCTGTTTGGTTTTTGCGATTGTTGACGTAGCGTTTTGTTGTTTACATACCGCCCGTAGCCTTGTCACATGAGATTCAAGCCAACACGCAGCAGCGCGAGTCATTCCACATATTGTCATAATCTTTCGGAAAAGATTATTACAATCAACAATCATCAACCCGCAAATTTATCAGTTGTAACAATAAATAGTATACTTTCGCATCTTAGAACGATACGTAAGAATATCGCGGCGATGCGTACTTGATTCAAGTAGCGGAAGAGTATAATATATCAATTTTTTATTAATAATATGTGTATATTTCACGGGATTTATGCCTTAAAAATCTACGGAATTATATATTACCTATCAGTCCATCATATTTTAACTAGTAATTAACTCGACTCACGTAATGTCAGAGTAAAATTATCATTTTCGTGTTTTTCGGTCATTAACAAAACGTCACTGGTACAGTATGGATCGAATTCGAGTCGAGCGGCATTTATATTAATTAGTAAACGTCGCGCTGTGTCTAATTAGAAAGAACACAATTTGTTATTATTAATTCCGTGTTTTAATATTTATCAAATTTCGCATATTATATAAATTGTAGTTTTCGCATTTATTCTATCATCGAAATATAAATACGCATCGCATGTAATTAATGTGATTATCGGGTGTGTTGGGCAAAGTGTCATATGATCCTTAAGGTTCTTGTGCGCGCGTAATTAATCATGTTTTTGCGAGTGAGAGTGTCATGAAGGAGTAGTAAATAAGAGAGAAAAAGGAAAGGACTTTAGGCAGACATCGGACAATAATAAAGCACAACTGTGAGTAATTTATAATTTATTTAAGTTATTATTATTATTTATTAAATTAATTATTCTTGTTTATATCTGCATTTGGCAGTATTTTAAATTATTATATAATGTAATATTCTAGATTTTATATTTCGAAATCCTTAAAGAGTTTATAATAAAATATTTATATTAATTAATATTTTTGAATAGATACATTTAAAATATTTCATTCTTGTTTGAGAAATCTAAGATTAATAATTATTTAGATTATTTTTATGTAAAAATTGGATTTTTATTATTATGTAATTGGATAAAATTTAAATAAAATTTTTTTTGTAATGAGATTAAATAATCTTTTCTTTAGATATCTTTTTTAAAGAAGTAATGAAAAATTTAATTACACGTAATTTTTTTTAAATTGTATTTTTTTAAATATTAATTATTCTGGGTACTCTCTCTATAATTTTGAAACTATTTTATAAAATAAATGGCTTCTAAATTTAGACTCTAACCAAAAATAAATTGACTACAACGGGAATTCGAAACTTGGCCGTTTCTCAGCCATTTGTTAAGATGACGCAACTGTAAGAAACCCTTCAATTTTCTCTATACATATACAAGTTATGCCCAAAAGCAATCTCGAAATCATTAGACCCTCGCATAGCTCATCTCGCGCAATACACTGTACAGTTAGCCGGAACAACGCGATATATGGGAGACAAACCAACAGATGTTCATACCGTTGAAGAGGCGCGGGATGAGTCAACGGGTCCTGAGTGTCCTCGCGAGGAAGTTACCTACGAATAATGCGATGCGTTCATCATATTGCAAAGAGGAAATGATATAAAATTGCGTGATGATAGGTGTTGACAGATCGCGATCTATATATATATGACGTGCGGATATAGATCGTAAAAACTCGAGCTTTAGAAATGTGAGCTGATAAAGAAAGATGGGGAAGAAGGAATATGGGATCCACGTTGATAGCAAAATATTTATGCGTTTACGTTGAAGGATATCAGGAGATGTGAGTAGCGATGACATGAATACATTTTCGAAGAGATTTGAGATTGATTTCACCGCGGGCGAGAATTTATTCCGAAAACCACATTCGTGAAATATATCCTTTTTGTCCCCGTATATTTATTCAATTTTAAAAAAATCTCTTGAAAAGAAACAAAAAACTGAAATATTTATTTTACAAATGCAATGATATCTTATAAAAAAAAAAGTATTATGTACAACTTTATTTGAAAAAAATATCTGTTCAAAATAAGCTTTAAGTAATAAAAAACTTACAAGAGAAAGAATAAAAATAAAATAAGAAAAGCATAAAATTATAAGACAAGAATGTATCTTTTTTTTTAACTGGCCTGAATTCGTATAAGGTCAAGAGTTAAAGCATGATATTAAATTAGTAAGTATGTCGCTTACAAAGTTGCTGAACACTACATGCTCGGTTCACCGCAACAAAATGCACGTAGTAGCAAATACACCGTCGCATCCTAAGTCTACTTCTTTCTATACGACCATCTAATTAATTACAGCAAAGAGCTACTGTAAATAACGATGTAGACCAAGAATAGCCGAATGGTGTTTGGTGTGCGAAGAAGCCGTCTTCTCTCTTCGCAACGTCGTGATCCAAAAAACATCTCTACGTCTAGTTACGACTTTATTACAATTCATCTTGAACTTTAACGACAAATATACGACTAAATTAAAAGACTGTCTAATTGTTATACAATTTATATCAGTTAAAAAACTATCCTAGAAGAAATTGTAATAATCTGGCGTGAAGAATGCAGGTGACATGCACCATTTCCGCATTATACAAAAAATATACAAGTATTTTTGGAACAAAGTTAGAAACTCGCTTAATTTAGTAAACTTAAGTGCGGTTAGACTTTCTGAATTTGTTTGCAATGTAAATTACAAGCATATTACAGATTAGCTTTTCTCTATCTCAATGATTAACCAAGCAATTTAGAAACAACTGTATTACATTTTTTTATTGTCTCTCGTGTTATAAATATTTGTCGAATTTTTAAAATAACTTCAATTCATGGATTAATATGTATATAAAGTATTTCAGATATATATAATTTACACAAAGAAGTGTTAATTCTCCCATATATTATAAAATTTATTATTTAATTATTATTTTATTTGTAAAATTCAATTGCAAAGTTGCATAACCAAAACTTTTACCAAAAGTGCGCCAATAATTTATATTAAAAATAATATAAAAAATCTAAAAAGAGAAAGAGAAAAATTTGTGACCTCTTTGTTCCTATTTTACGTAATCGATAAAGAATAACCACAATATAACCAGATCATAGTCTATCACGATAAAAAATTTGAAAAATTCGAATAAAAAAAGCAAATAGAAACGCGAATCGGTCCAGTTTCGCAGCGATTTAAAATGAGATACCGTTTATTCGCTTCGATTGACAGCGATTTTTCTGACACAGTTCCTTGCTTACGAGGACAGTGTTGATTCGATGATAAATCGAACTATCTACAAGCTAACTGTACTGGAGTTTATCCCACAATGTGATTCAATCAAGTATGTTTCAGGACAATAAAGATGCTGGAACGTAATCCGTGCCATCAGACAAATCGATATATTCATATACATATTGTTTGCGACTTTTATACTGATATACTTTATCCTAAGAAATATTAATAATAGTATATCAAAATATTTTATTAGATATTAATAAATATATGAGATATTCAAAAAAATTTTTTTAAAGTGGCTACGAATTTATATGCATGATAAACGGTATAAAATATTATAAATCCTTCCTGCATTCAAGATACTGTAAGTTTTTTTTACATTGACCCGAATTATATTGTATAATTGTCGCGTTCGCACGCGCGTTTTTCGCGATGTAGAAGTTGGCACACGCCTTAATTAAGCCGACTTTAAGAGCACAGCAATAAAAAACGGCTTAATGTTTTAATGTCATAAAGTTTGCTTCTACTATTATGGCGAGTGCATTCAATATCAGATTGACCCTTTCTTCGAGCCGTTATACCACACAATTTTCAAATTTTTATGTTTTTATATATATGCACATATCCATTATA